>NW_007726557.1:64751-118566 GCF_000696425.1 Galeopterus variegatus | reverse complement strand
AGCCACAGCAAGAACACCTACATCTTAGCAGACTGGTGGGAAGTGAGCTGAGGTCTGGCAGGCTGGGGCAAGACCCCACCTCCTCTCTGGGCCAGGAGATGTGGTGACCACTGTGTGTTCACCTGGGCAGGTGTGCGTTCGTTCAACCCCCTCTGGGTTAGGTGGCTACTGGCATGGGCAGATGTGTCCACACTGAGGGCAGGTGTGGAGATGTGGGGCTGGGGGACCCCTGTAAGAGGAGGTAGCTGAGCCACCCAGGACCTGAACCCCTGGCAGAGCTCACCCCCAAGCCTGTGCACTTGGATCCAACTTTCTTTGGACAATGAAATAAAGTGCATGACTGAACAAAGAGTAACTCAGAATCAGAACCGAGAAATCACGCTTTTTCTTTAGCTAAGACAAAAGAAAACATGAATTATGTGGATGCCAGAACTTCAAGGTGAGGAAAACATTGGCTGAGAACACAAGGAAACTAGCTTGGTGGATAAAGATGACAGCGTATGGAAGAGGAACCGGTGTTGACAGCGGTGGCGGCGAGGTCTCCAGAGGTCTGTGCTGCCCAGCGCCTGCCCGGTGGTGGGAAACGGAATTAGCATGAATGTCCTTGGAACACACAGGTATGCAAAGGGCCCCGGGGCACCCAGGCCATCCAGTCTCATGGCTGATCTGTGGGACCAGATGAGACAGAGGGTGAAGCTCCAGCCAGGGCAGCTTTCAGGAGGGAGATGACTGCCACTGAAGTCTACTTCAGCCTGGCTGCTCCCCACCTCTCCTGGCCTCGCCAATCAGCCCTGAGTCCCAAGAGCAGATGAACTGCCTGGGCCTTCCACTTGCGGTCCCTTGCCAGGTGCACAACCAGCCACAGCCCTGGTCACATAAGAACCTGACAGGCAAGTGTTCTTTGTCCACAGTACCAAGGATGAGCGAGGTCACAGGACTGAACCCCTGGGGTAGACAGAGAAGTCCCCAAGCAGTTTGGCTGGGCTGGCCTTTCCCATGGGCGCAGTGCAGCTCAGATTCAGCTGTCATTAAGGCAAAGAGGCATCAAGATGCCCACACTCCCCTGAGGGAAGGGCCATGCCACAGTCCAGCTACAGAGAAAACTCAGAGACCACACATGTAAGACCCCACCATGACCCTGATCTGGACTGCCCGGACCTCATACTGTCAGTACAGTATTAACTGGTCAGTGCCCCCCAGAGGTCCCAAGGTGCCCTCACAAGAGGCCAGGCCCCTAATGCCCTCCCTCAAGGCCCGTCTCAATAGCCAGGGGCTAGGTGAGGCAGTGGGAAGAGGAGCACTGCGTGGGGCAGGGGACCAGAACAGCCAGTCCTGGGCACCCAGCTCACCCACCTGGGCCATCTGGGGGGACCGCCTGCTGGGCAAGAGCCACCACTCTGCTCCTGCTCAGCTTGCCATGCTGACATCTGTCACAGCTGTGTGGCTTGGTAGAAAAATCTCAGGCACTGAGGTTTACTTCAGAGAACTGACTACAGTACCCCCACCCACACTCACCCACCCTGAACACACCCGCAAGGGGCTTCACTAAAGGAGGGAAGGAAGTGGGAACTAGTCACTCTCACCCCCCACCCGCGCCCCCTTGGTGCAGTTTTTATTTTAAAAAAAATAAATAAAAGTCTTCTGGGCAGGAACTACTGATAACTGTTATTACAACCAATGCAGACTCTAAAATCCCACCTGGACGTCAGGTGAGGAGGAAAGGGGTGGGCAGCAAATTAACCTGTGGATCAAGCAGACAGGAGGCCACTCGAGTGTCCACCAGACGATGGCTATTGCAAGAGGAAAAGCGGCCTCCACAGGCAGGGCTTCTGCCTGGAACAACCGGACACAGAGGCAACAAAGCGCTCCCAACCCAAAAAACGGGGGTGGGGGTGGGGGTGTAGGGAGCATCAAAAAGGAAGGAGAAAGCTGGATGGCAGCAGTGACCTGGCCCTGCACCCCAATTCCAGGTGATGACTTAGAGGTGCTTGGTCCTTCCACTGCAGTGGGGCTGCAATAACTGGGTGAGGCATGTGGGACCTTCTCGGGAGGGGCCACTCTGCATTTCCAGTTTGGAGACTGTATTCAGCCTGCAGACCACCAGCCGTGGCTCCGTCTCTCCAGGGAAGAACGGTGCTGAGAAGCTTCAGTGGGTCAGAGACCCCAGGGTAGCCAGCCCCCGCCCCTTCAGGGCTGCCTGCAGTGGGGCTGTACAGGGAACATGTCGCGTAAGGCTCCAGGCTACAGTGGGCCGGGGCCTAAGTCCTAGGGAGGCTGCACATCTCGCAGTGGCCCGTGCCCGGCTGGTTCATGAAGGTGCAGTGCTGGCAGGCCCACATAGCAGCCGTGGTGGTGTGTGCGGAGCCCCCGACAGCGCCGTACTCATGGAGGCCTGGAAGCTGTACACCAACTGTGCCTGCAGGGAGGGAAGAGAAGCCAGCTCGTCACTTCTGCACAGAGAAGGCGCTTCACCCGACCTGAGGCTCCATAGTGTGTGCGGGCAGCTTGAGAACCCCCACAGTGGCCTGTCCTGCTCACACTTAGCAGGCGCCACAGAGGCTGTCGGCAGCACTGGTGCCCTCAACTGGCATGGCCTCAGCAGGAAACGCCTCCTTGACCTCCAGCATGCCCATTTGCTCCTCTGAGTTGCCAAGGACTATTGCTCTGTGTGAACACCCTAATCTCCTGTGGCTGGACATGTGGGTTCCTTCCAGTTCTGCGCTACTATGAACAAAGCAGCCGTGAACATTCCTGCACGATCTTTCTGTGGACCTGCGTTCTCATTTCTCTCGGGTAAAAACCTAGGAGGGGCACTGCTGGGTCCCAGGGTAGACATATCAGGTGAACTTTCTAAGAAGCTGCTGAACAGCTCTCCAGAGCATCCACCACGTGCACCCTGCGGGGGCCTGCGGCAGCTGCCGTGCCACTCCCTCACCAGCACTGGGCGCTGTTGGGATTTTTAATTTGTGTCGCTCTGACAAAAGTGTAGTGTGTCCCTGGGCCGGCCCGGTGGCACACTGCTACAATGCGCTGCTTGGGAAGCACAGCGGCACTCCCGCCGAGGGTTCGGATCCCACATACAGACCGGCCGCTCACTGGCTGAGCGAGGAGCGGGGGCAACACCGAGGGTTGCGATCCCGTAGCCGGTCCCGGTCCGGTACGGGCGCAACACTGAGGGTTGTGATCCGTTGCTGGTCACGAAAAAAGACAAAAAAAAAAAAGTGTAGTGTGTCCCACTTGTTTTAATGTGCATTTCCCTGACGACTAATGACAATGACCATTCCGATATCTCCTATTGCAGAAGGTCTAAGGCCTTTGCCCAGTTTCTGCTGAGGCTTTTTGTTTGATTATTGATTGTCAATATGTAGAGCTTCTTATACAGATGCTCCCCAGCTTAGGATGGGTTATGTCCTGATAAACCCATTACACACTGAAAACATCTTAAGTCAAAATGCACTTAATACACTAAAACTACCAAAGTTCACGGCTTAGCCCAGCCTACCTTCAGCAGGCCCAGAACACTTACACCAGCCTAGAGTCGAGCAAAATCATCTCACACAAAACCTACTTTATAGTAAAGTACTGAGCGGCTCGTCAGATGTACAGATTCTCCACCTTCACTCTTCCTCCCAAGATTGTCTCGGCTATTCTAGGCCCTCTTATAGATAAATTTCAGAACTCGTTAATTTTTATGGAGGAAAAAAAAGTCTACTGAGGGTGTTTGATTGGGAACGTGCTATCAATCTGAGGAACACTGACATCTCCAACCCAGAAAGACGCACGCTCCCATACACTCAGCTCTTCTCGCTGCAGCACGGCTATCGTGACTTCCATTCATGCTGTCCCGGACGCCTCGTGCCCTGTGGTACTTGTGCAAATGCACTCTAATATTAATTTCCATTACCAACCCTGCACATGGTCATTTGAGGTGCACTGGTAGAGTACCTTTGTGGATACAATCTGACAATCATACAACACGTTTTAGTGAAGTGAGGGCTGGTGAACACAGGAGCTCTCCCAGTACAGGCTGCTGCAGGCAGTGGATGCAGACGCTACCATCCTGCCACCTCCTGACTCGAGCTTGGGTTTCTTTTCACCTCGTCTAGGTGTGGGGGTGGAGCCCAGCACCTAATGGTGATGGCAGAGACATGCCAAGTGTTCAGACTCTTTCCTCTCCCTCAACGAGGCCAATGGCCTGGACAGCTGCCCTCCCTCAGGGTTAGGGGAGGCACCTGCACCCTCTTGGCCTCCCTGTGCTCAGTCTCTTTGGCAGTCTTTCCAGGCTGAGTGGGACACCAAAACATTTTAGTTTACTTTTTTTTTTAGAGACGACCAATAAGGGGATCTCAACCCTTGACTTGGTGTTGTCAGCACCGCGCTCAGCCAATGAGCCAACCAGCCATCCCTATATAGGATCCGAACCTGTGACTTGGTTTTATCAGCACCACACTCTCCCGAGTGAGCCACGGGCCGGCCCGGGACTCCAAAACACTAAAGCTGCTGTAATCAATGTTTCTGTGTGAAGGATCCAAATACATCCCTGGGGAGGAGTGGCTATGTAGGGAATGTGAGGGGCAGGCTGGGCTGCAGGGCAGCGAGAGCAGCACACCCCCACCACTGTACATACAGGAACACAAGGCCACGGGTGTCACTTAACAGAGCCCGGTGGGCACGTCCTGTTTTAGAAGATCTGAGCAGTATTTCAAAACTTGAAGGCAGGAAGAATATAAGGCAGATCTAGCCAGCCATCAGACTGGCACTGCTGTCAGAACTGCAGAAAAAGAAAACCAAGGCTCTGAAGACCACTGCGCTTCTAGGTAATTTGCTATCAAGAAAGCACGAGAACTCTCTCTCCACCAGGCTCCCTTGTGGCATAGATTCCAGTGAAGTTTTCCTTGGTTAATTTTGACTCCAGTACCTACTCAATGGATTGAGAAAATGGTAAGAACACTTTTAAGTTTTCCAAGGTTGTTCTGACAGAGAACTGCAGTATGTGTGCGTAAAGGCCACGGGAAGAAGGCTGCAGCGGCGTAGTGGGGGCACCAGTGCAGCAGCGGAGACGAGGGCCGGGACGTCCTCGCTGGGGTAGAGCGTTCATCCAGAGACACAAGGCACCTGCCTCAGGCCTGTAATATCCACCAGGACAGCTCACCTCACAGGAAGAATACGGTACTTCACACCTCTTTCTCCTAACCAGTAAGAAAGTGCTAACTGAGCACTGGCGGGAGAAGAAAGAAAAGCCTGAGGAGACCAAGGGCTCTGTGCTCTCAGTACCTGTACACACACAACACTTCTGCTCATCTACAGCAACTCCTGAACGGCTCCTGGGACAGAGCTGTAGGCCTAACATCTGTGGCCTGGCCAACAGGTACGTGACAAAAACGGCCATGTGCCTGGTGGGAGGTCCAGGCTACGCTTGTGCTGTCACCCACAGTGCCCACCAGGATTAATCTGCTCAGGAGCCCAGGGCGGAATGGGCAGCACAGAGCTTTGCAGTGTGTCTGCTGTCCAGCTCCAGCGCTTGGTGGCCGAGGGTGGGGGTGGGAGATACTTACTGCAGAGCTGCTCAATGGTGGCCCACTGCTCCGATTTCTTCCACGTCTGCGCGAGCTCCTCGTTTCTGGTCCTCACAGCCTCCAGCAGCAAGCTGATGCTGTCCTGCAGGAAGCCAGAAGGAAGGTCCCACTTGTTCTGCCTGAGGCAGACAGACTCTTTTTTTTGTTTGTTTTTTTCCTTTTTGTCTTTTTCCGTGTCCGGCAACGGATCGCAACCCTCAGTGTCACCCCCGCACCGGACCGGGACCAGCAACGGGATCGCAACCCTCGGCGTTGCTCCTGCACCTCGCTCAGCCAGTGAGCGGGAACCGGTCTGTATGTGGGATCCGAACCCTCCGCGGGAGCGCCGCCGCGCTTCTCAAGCGGCGCACTACAGCAGTGCGCCACCGGGCCGGCCCAAGGCAGACAGACTCTTGCTAACAGTTTCTTCTTCCTCAACATCAAGACGTATTTCAGAGGGAATTTAAAATCTTACTGATCGTAACTATAAAATGTAAAGTGCTATAACTTAGGTCTATAAATGCAAGTGCTAAATTGGGCTAAAATTTAAATTCTTCCCAAATAGCCCCAAGTGGGTGTCTATGCCTCTCTCTGCCAGGGGCTGACAGTGTGCTCAATAGTCCGGAGGATAAAAGCTCTCATCCCTTGTCCTGCAGGCTCAGAGGATGGCCTGGGTCTGGGCTGTGAGCCCCACCGTTCTCCTGCACAGCTCACCCTCTGCCTCACGTGCGTCTCCATCATGCCTGCAAATATGAAATCTGTATCCCAGGTCTCCAGGATAAAAGCGCAGGGAATTAAAATCATTCATGCTACAAGAGGTGTATAAAGCCTTCAGGGGCTCTCATACCTCCAGGAAAGGTCTTCTAACAGATGGGGGGAGAACAACATCTGTTTACCAGTGAGGTGGCCCAATGGAGGGGGAGCCTCACCTTTCACCACCCACCTGTCCACTCAGATGGGCAGTGCCTGTGCCTGAACCTGAGACCAGGAGGTGTGGCTCCCTGGCCTGATTTGGGAAAGGTACAGATGGTGGGAAAAGTCATGGTGCCTGATGTCAGACATCAGAGTGAGTGGTTTGGGGACAAAATACAGACAGATAAACCTGGCAGGACAAGGACCTGCTGTAGGCTACCTGATACAGAAAAGCCCCGGGGAGGGAGGAACCTTTCTATTCTGTCACCTTCAGGAAAAGGTACTGAGTCAGTGGTATCAGTAGCTCAGAAAGAATGTGTGACTTTCTCTCTGGTGTTTCCTCGGGTCTCAGGCAGAGGAAAAAGGCTGAAGTGGAAGGATGCCCACAGCAGCACATGCAAAGGGCCTCCTGGCTAGAGCCACCCACTATCTACCACCCCATGCCCCACAGAGAGCAGCACTGTCTGCAGAGCACCCACCCCCTTCTCCCCCACAGTGTGTCTTAAAAATGCCAACTGTGCAGCTGTGAACTTGGTGCCTGGAAACTGGCCAAGGCTTCTGGGCCAAAGCAATAAACCCAAGTTGATTGGGAGGAGGGGGGATGGCAAAAAGCAGAGGCTGTGATTCTGAAACTGTTAAGACAGGAACTTTCTTAACTGTGGAATCTCCGACACATGATGGGCTAAGCTAGAAGACAGAGCTAAATCCCCTCTACCTCCCACGTGACTGTAACAGATGAAATCGTCCTTCATCGTTGAGGGCACAGACGCTCAATGAAAATGCTGAAGGCATACAAATTCATCTTCCAGCAGGGTGAGGGGGAGGCGACCTTTAACACCAAGCTTTAGTCCAGTTTCCCAACTACATCTGGTTCGTGAGGAAAGCCAAAGCCCTCCTGGAGACCACCAAAGCCAGGTGCTCAGGCGGACAGCACACTGGGACCCTTACCTGCAGGGGCATGACCTCGTTGGTGACCAGAAACAGCAGGAGGTGGAAATCCGAGATGGTATCCAAGAACACAGACGAGGTATTCTGGGACAAATAGGTGGCCAAACTATGGAAGTCCTAGAGTGAAGGGGGCCGAGAGGGAAGGAAATAAACATGAACATTCCATTACAATTCCCAGTGCCAGACCCAGGAAGAGAGCCATTTCCTAAAACACAATCAGATACACTTAACACTGAGAGATGTCTCTCCCTTCCTTTCTTTTGCCACGGAGAGGGTCCAAGAAAACAGGACCAAACAGCTGCAATGAGCTTCTGGTCCTCATCTCCCAGGAGATGGCAGCGAGGAGACCAGAGCCAGAGAGGGAGAAGACTCTGTCAACAGCCATGTCAACCTCTTACAGACCATGTCCAGCCCAGCTACCTTCTGAGATGTCTCTAACAAACCACAACCTAAGAACAAACGTGTGCACACAGACTGCCTTCACAGCATGCACACAGCAGCCACAGCCATCTGGGTCTGGTCTGCTCTGCCGGTGCACGCAGGGCCAGAACAGAGCCATGCTGGACAAGTAGACAAACAGCACACACTGGAAGGCCCAGGAGGCTGGGCCATGCGGCCACACAGCTTGGACGGTGTCTGAGAAAGATAGCAGGATGACAAGACAAAGCGGTGGGTCAGATGGGGATGCAAGACCCTCTCTGTTAAGACTCTGTCAACAGCCATGTCAACCTCCTACAGACCATGTCCAGCCCAGCTACCTTCTGAGATGTCTCTAACAAACCACAATCTAAGAACAAACGTGTGCACACAGACTGCCTACTGCCTTCACAGCATGCACACAGCAGCCACAGCCATCTGGGTCTGGTCTGCTCTGCCGGTGCACGCAGGGCCAGAACAGAGCCATGCTGGACAAGTAGACAAACAGCACACACTGGAAGGCCCAGGAGGCTGGGCCATGCGGCCACACAGCTTGGACGGTGTCTGAGAAAGATAGCAGGATGACAAGACAAAGCGGTGGGTCAGATGGGGATGCAAGACCCTCTCTGTTTCCGTGGGATCCACAAAGAGATATGCTTACTAACAAACGATAAAAAGTTGTTGGTAGAGGACATTAAGTGACAGATAAGTTTTGGGAAAATTAAGAAATCGATGGAGAATGGTACTTGTGGCAAATCAGCAGGCCCAAGGACTTAAGGAGATCTGCCTCTGTGTTATCTGTCACCCATCCATGGAGAAGGTATTCAGGTGATCAACAGAATCCCAGAAAAGAATTAAGCTGGGCCTTGTCACAAGAATAAATCAGGAGAGTTTGAAAGCTTGGTGCTCTCTGGAAAAAATAATACTGACACTAGATGAACAATCAGCAGTTACTGTAAATTATTATTATTATTATTATTTTCCTTTTTGTCTTTTTTTCGTGACCGGTAACGGGATTGCAACCCTCGGCATTGCGCCCGCACTGCGACCGGCAATGGGATCGCAACCCTCGGTGTCGCGCCCGCACCGCGCTCAACCAGTGAGCGGACCGGTCTCCACATGGGATCCGAACCCTCAGCGGGAGCGCCACCGCACTCCTAAGCGCCACACTCTACCGAGTGCGCCACCAGGCCGGCCCAGTTACTGTAAATTATGATTCTAAAGACAAAGAGCTTACCTGTGTCTCACCCAATACATCCCGGTTTTCAATAGGAAACGGATTTTGCGAAATAGAAAAAGTGTAAACTGGATCCTTGGGGAAAGTCGTTGTGATCTGATAAAGAAAAAATATAAGCCCATGAGGAACTATACTGAAAACAGGGTGTGGACTACCCTCCAACACTTCCAAGCAGCACAGGGCCAACACCCCAAGTCCACGTTAACTACTTACAGCAATTCCAAAAGATCTTACAAGCTCTAGATTGAAAAGAACAGTTAATAGTTAACTATTAGTGTCATCCCTAAATGAAAATTCTGAAATTCTGACACCTGGGCATTAAACTAAAGAATTTGTTTTTGAACACCAAGGTCAAGGGTTCAGTCCCTGTACCAGCTGGCTGCCAAAAAAAAAGCCAGCATTTGTTTTTGAAACTGCACCATACACATGGGCAGCTCCTGGCTCTGCACCCCACTGCCACAGTACCTGACTCCAGCCGTACTGAGGCATCCCAGCCAAAGCTGCCGTCTGCGCCTCACATAGCTGCTCCCCTTATATACAGGCGTACTAAAGGCTGACCTGTCCACGCTAACGGAACCACGGGAAAGGAACTGAGAAGCCCAGGGGACATCTCAGGAGATGACTTTGTTCAAGAGGCACAGAATTAATGTCCCTCGGTTTAGAGGGCACATGCAGTCAAGCCAGTGATGGTTCTGAGCAGCACAGCGACCTCCAGGCAGCTTGCTGAGACCCTGGGCTGGGGAGCCACGCCAGGGAGCCCATGGCATTTCCAGGCAGGGATGAGAATCACAGGCCGTGAGGACTTCAGGGCACAGCTCTGCTCTCTCCCTCGTAGATAAGTGAGCTGGAGCCAAGAGCTTATATCAAAAGGTGAGCTAAGTCCTTCCTGTCCCTCAGACAGGCTTTCGTAACGACAGAGGGCACTTTGCATCTACCATATAATCAATAGAAGCTACAGGGACAGTGGCAAATGTGTAAGGATCAATACACATACGGGTTTTATACCTCTTAGCAGATGCCCCCCCTTCCCCAAAGCACACCAGCATGTGCCATCAACCACTTCTCAGTCAACATAGCTTCCTTCGCAACATGACACTGGCAGCAGCACCTCCTCCAGATTTAGAGTAGCTATTCTGGTTCCTCTGGGACTATTTTGAAATAACAAAAGTGTTGTTCTCATCTGTTTTCTATACCAGCACAGGCAGCGAGCTGTTGCAGGGAAGCTGGCCCAGGACTGAGCTGTGCCAGCTGCTCTGGAGGGACATGCTGAACCATCGGTGGCACCTCTGACCCGAGTCAGCTGGTCCCTCATAGACAAGCCCATGCAGCAGCATGGTGAAGGCTGCAGACTGGGCTGTAGGGCCTCACACTAGCTGCGGAGCCCTGACGTGAGGGATCCTGGGCCTCACTCTGCTCTTCTGTCAGAGGTGACCAGAGTGCCTCCCCCCGACAGCTGGTGTGAGGACTCATTGTGCTCACACACGTGGGGCATCTGGCACAGGCCTGGCACACTTGGTGCTGGATCCTAGCTGCAGGCAGGACCCTACAGGCAGTGGAGGTGCTGTCCACACTGCAGAGACAAAAGCCCAGGATTTTGCGGGTCCCCCCTATTGGGAAAGCAGAGATGGCAACTGCAAAATACTTACTAGTAAATAAACTTGCGGAATTAAGAGAGGTATTTGTGTGTCTTATAATTGGTCCTTTGAGAGTAATAGAACCAAAGCCCACGGGGCCCATGTGACCATCCCCAACATCCTGCTGGAGGAGGTGGGGGGCATCCGGATTGTCTTGCACTTATACCCTCTCCCCACCCACGTCCATCAGCTAGACAATGCCCCAGCAGTTCCACAGAAGCCCAGGAAATGTTGCCTCATACCTTTCCCTGCCGGAAACAGCCATGCCATCCCAAGGTTTTCAGAACAGAAAACGACCCTAGTCCAGGCCTGTGCCTGTGGGTCTTTGGCCCTGGGCAAGAAGCTGCACACACTGCTTTGGGCACCTGCTTTCAAGGGACTCCCCATGTCTCACTTCAACATGGATAGGGAGCTTGGGTATCCCAGGGTGGAATGCTCCCTCAGCAACTAAGTACCACAGGAAAAGGCTCTGAGGCAAGAACTTCTTTTACAAAAGGAATGGAAAGAGGTGAGGGAAGCCGCTGGGGAGGGAGAAGACCTTAGAAAGCTGGTTTTAAATCATGTCGACTCCTCCTGAGTGTATGTTCCATCAATCTGTTTTCATCTTAATTACACCCTAGGTAGTCTAAAAAACAGATGCCTTTATGGCCTAGGTAATAAATGTGTTCTTGGGAGCTGTCAATTGGAATGGAGCATTGAACGGAGCTTGGCTCGTGGGGACCCACCACTCCAAATGCAATGATATTTTACTGTCTGCATCACATGCCAGTCCTGAGTCCAAGATCAGATGCACAGACCCTGGTGTGGCAGCAGTGTCGGAAATGAGCCGCCTCCAGCCCTGACTGTGCTGCATGGTCTGCTGCAAATGCCCCCGGCTCTCTCCCACTGGGCTTGCAGCCCTTTGGCCCCTGGCACGGCCGTATCTGCATGACCATAAAGAGCCTCCAGAAAGAGCTGAGACTCTGGGAGGATGCAGCAGAGCCATCCTGGCTCCCGGAGTTCCACTCAGAAAAACACACGCACCCCTCCCTCAAGGACAGTGAGTCACAGGTGTGTCCCCACGTTGCTTGCTATGGGGTGCAGCAGCTGTGCTGTGACAGGGCAGCACCTGCACAGGCTGGGTGGATGGCAGCCGCAAGCCGAGCACAGCGTATATGGACGAGACTGCTCGGACACTCTCGTGGCTCAAACCCAAGCCTCTGGGGCTTGCTGCTTTCCAGGGATCTAGGGCAGGGGGATCTTCCGTCAGCACTTTAGGATCTGGAAAGTTAAACTCTAGGTTGTTTTCAAGGAAATAAAAACCTGAAACTAAAAGAAAAGCCCTTAAAATTGTGAGCTTTTCAGAATGCTGGGTGCTCCATGATTCAACAAACTCCTCCTGCGTGCCTGTTCTGCGCCAGACACTGCATCAGCAGAGAGCGCGAACCTTCCAGCCCCCACCACCACCTCCCCCTCCAGCGGCCACCACCCAGCCGTCCTGACCTCCAAGGCACCTAATGGGTCAGCCCACCCAGTCTGAGCATGAGGGGAGCACTTACGTCTATGATCAGATACTCCACAGGCAGGGGGCGGGCCAGCTGGGTGATCTCATTGCCAAACTTGTCTATGTCCTGAAACAATCAAAGGTGAATGGCCGTGAGTGAAGGTGACAGTGATATGTTTTCCATTTCACATGAATGTCTCACCTTTTAAACTGTGGCAACTCTTGCCACGGTGCACACAGAGCAGAAAGGAAAGGTGCGTGGTTTTGCAGCAAATTTGCCTTCCGTCACTTCCTGGAGCTCTTTCCTGCTGCTACAACCCAGGACAGCAATGGTACTCTCGGATCCTGGGTGCCTCCAGCCCCACACATATAGTGCTCAGCCTGGCACATCAGAGACGGGCAGGGGGCCCACGTCTGTGCCCTCTGCACCCTCTGCAAGCACTGGCTGCCCTCAGGCCCGGTCTGTGCCCTCTGCACCCTCTGCAAGCACTGGAAGCCTTGCCTCTGAACTAATTCTAAGCTCTCCACTCTGAATGACCAAGTTCATGGAAACCCAGCCCTCATACGTCAGTACAATAAGGACATGCAGAAACGAGCACACACACAAATATGCAGACACAGAACCCCCATCTGTCAAAGTCTGAACTTGTTCTGCTTTGTCAGATGCATGGAACATAAAGTTTAATTATAGGGAAAAACGGCCAGCATATGTTCATTAATCATAAAATGACAATTAGATCTGATTTATGTCAAACTTGCTGAGTTCAAACAGAGCTCTAGAAATAAACTCATAAGAACTGATGCTTTTCATTAAAGATTCTGCAAGGGGGGTCATATTTTCTATCTAAATCATCACAACATCATATAAATCATTTGCTGAGTCATATATAAATTATACATCCATAATTTCCAATTATAGGGCCTTACATAAAAGTTGACGTTTACTGAAGCTCTCAGACCCAAGTTGGTCCCCGGCATGTCTCCCCGAGGTGTGCAGGTGACGTGAGGGCACTTCCAGCACACTATGCCTTCCTGAGGACATCAGGGAGCCCTGCCACCTTCTGAGACAGTCCTCACAAGCTGTTCCTAAGTCAAACCAAGTCCGTTATCCTAATGGGAAGTCCATAGGCACCATGTGGCCCTGTTCCTTGCTTAAAGACTTAAATTTCTGGTCTGAAATATGTCTCAGTTTATCCATACCCTCCCCTTTTCTCTATTCACAGCCTAGAGAGCTGCCAAGAGAATGTGTTCCTTTTGCCCTTCCAGAAAAAATGGTCCAAATATATCCAGCCACGGGCTACACAGGGTGCTGTGGCCCTGCCCTCACTCTCAGCAGGCTGTTGTGCCCTGTCAGATGCCACACTCCTGCAGACACATGGTTTTGCCTGTCTTCCTTTTAAGTCAAGATTACTTTCTTCCCCATTTGGGAAAGGATCGTTCGTCCCTCCCCATGACGAGTGGCTGCTGCGGTCAGGACAGGCCTCCCCATTCCAAGACTCTGCTGGCTGTGATAGGGGCGCCAAAGAGGTGAGGTCTGCTAAGTGGGATCCTGGGGCCCCCAAAGAGGCAGTTTCTTGATGGAGGAGATATGGTAGGAGGTAGGAATCAAATCCAATCAAACTAAATCACCATTTCCAAAAATACACGCTTGCCCCTACAAGAAATAACCTGCAACAACTCACACATAATTAGCCCATCTGGAATTCATCTTCAAATCTAATTAAGCTCTAATATGCAGAAACATTTTTCCAGCACCTGTTCATTTTAATCTTCCCCTCTGGGGAGTTTTCTTGTTAAATGCCCCCCTCTCTCTTTTTTGTGTCATGCTGTTCTCTTTCAAATTTAACTACACAACTGTACCTCTTCTGCTCCCCAAGAAAATGAAGGTGCTATCTCCTCCCCTCTTCTTCCCTGGGGGAAAAGACAGGTAACTTCTATCTCTCCCTCATGCCTTCACTCAAATGCTCTTGCCAGCCAATTCCTAGCCCTGAACACCATTTTAAAAGGCAATTACTTTTTATGGGCTTTAGCAAATGTCAGACGGAATACGCTGGGAGGAAGACATCTTAATTCTAAGTTTGGCAGCTGCCAAAGTGTCAGCAATTTCATCTCCACCTGGAGCAAAACACTGGGAAAGTCAAATCAGTGTCCCCAGCGCCTGCTACAGGCTGCGTCTGGAAGTAGTGGTGCCATGGTTCCAACATCAAAGAGAAATCCAGGGATCAATGTCTTTGTTAGGTCAAAAGCACATGGGGGCTCTGTGCCCAGACAAGAGCAATTCCACCGATGGATGGCACCCTTGCCTTAGAAGAGGTGAATGAAACCCTGCACGTGCTGCTCTTCCAAGAACTGGCAGGAGTGGAATGTGGGGCGCCAGCTACTGATATGATACTACACAGAGAAAGCAAAAAAAAAGCAAAGCTCTTGGGATATGGTGCCTAAAAGATGCACGACGGAGGAAGCAGTCCAGTCAAGGAGCGTCTGCAGAGCGCCTGGTGGATGCAAGCAGAACCAGCGGATATGATACTACACAGAGAAAGCAAAAAAAAAGCAAAGCTCTTGGGATATGGTGCCTAAAAGATGCACGATGGAGGAAGCAGTCCAGTCAAGGAGCGTCTGCAGAGCGCCTGGTGGATGCAAGCAGAACCAGCAGCTGGCCTCTCTCAGGTGCTCTCTGTGGCTGGTCCAGGCTGGACGCCACATGCACAGGATCTCCTGGTCTCACAACAGCACACGCCATAGGCACACCTGTTGTTCCCAACACATGATGAGGAACAACGGGTTACAAAGACCAGGAACCTCCCTGGGATCTAACAGCGCATACGGCCAGAGGGTGGGCCAGAGCCCAAGTCCACCTACACTGATCTCGGATCTCAGTGTTCCCAGCCAGTGCCTTGGAGGCCTGGAGCCTCAGGGGCTGACCCCAACAGCAGACTTGCCACTTCCATCAGAAAGAAAAACAACACCCAGAGATTTCAGGGACCCCTATGTCCTTTTCCTAAATGGGGATTATGCTAATATGATATTGAGAATCTCTCCTCTTACTGGCAATTTCTTGATTAACTGCCAAACTATCCTGAATAATGCTGAAAGCAAACACAATCTCCTATAATAAAAACATTAGTTTTAAAAAGTTGCATTAGGGGCCGGCCCGTGGCTCACTCGGTAGAGTGTGGTGCTGATAACACCAAGGCCCTGGGTTCGGATCCCACATAGGGATGGCCGGTTCGCTCACTGGCTGAGCGTGGTGCTGACAACACCAAGTCAAGGGTTAAGATCCCCTTACCGGTCAGCTTTTTAAGAAAAAAAAATAAAAATAAAAAGTTGCATTAGGGGCCGGCCCGTGGCTCACACGGCAGAGAGAGGTGCTGATAACACCAAGGCCCTGGGTTCGGATCCCACATAGGGATGGCCGGTTCGCTCACTGGCTGAGCGTGGTGCTGACAACACCAAGTCAAGGGTTAAGATCCCCTTACCGGTCAGCTTTTTAAAAAAATAAATAAATAAAAAAAATAAAAATAAAAAGTTGCATTAGGGAGAGGTTGGTTAACATATACAGTATTACATCTGGATAGAAAGAATAAGTCCTAGTATTCCATAGCAGTGCTAGGGGAGTACAGTAGCAATGGATTACTGTATGTTTTCAAATGGCTATAAGGCGAGTTCAAATGTTCTCATCACAAAGAAATGATACGTTTGCAGTGATGAATATGCTAATTATACTGATTTGATCACCACAGTGTATATAAGTATAAAAATATTACTGTGTACCCCATAAATACGTATAATTATTAAGTGACAATTTAAAAATAAAACTAAAAAAATTAAACAATGAAGTTGCAGTGTGTAGAGTTCTGCTCTAACAAAACACAAAACGTGCCATGGACCCACAGTAAGCAGAATAGTCAGATAATGATAAAAGACTGGTCTGTACAGATAAATGGCACAGAGGATGGCACCCAGAAATAAGACACAAAACGACGTGGGTGCCTGGTCTATGACAAATGCTAGTACTGGGTCACCTGGGCAAACATTCAGAGAAATATAAAACTAGATTCCTGCCTCATACCAATATAATACATAGATGGATCAGAAAAGCACTAAAAGAATATCTAGGTAAATATATAGCTTCCAAAGTAAATATATTACTTCCAAAGTATGATGATAAAGACAGAAAGTATAATAAGAATAAAAAAGACTAATGTATGTCTGAAATCAGAAAATACTTCAGCTTCTTTGTATAAAAAATATAAAGAAAATGAAAGCCTGGCATGTGTCTGCAACACATGACAAAGGGCTAATATATGAAGACCTAAAAAATTAACACAGATAATGATGGGCCATCTTGCTCATTACCTACGCACAGGAAGTAGTGATTCACAAAGACAGTCAGTAGGCACAGGAGGCTCCTGTGCTTGAAAGCCCACAGAGAACAGGGCCTTGGACCTCGCCCAGTCCCTGCCAGCTGAAGGGTCAAGGAGGGCAGGGCTGGTCTGCAGCACAGCCTGCAAGTATCAACTGTGTGGCCTTCCTGGAGGAAATCTGGGAGGACAAATAAAACCCTTAAAATATATGGTGTCTTTCTACAAAATAATCCCAGTGCCGGGAATTTGTCCCAAGTAATTTAAAGCACAGACAAAGAAGGAATTACAGAATGGTCCACAAACTACACTGTCCATAGTGCCAGATGCCAGAACACACTACAAGTCCTGCTGAGTGGGGCTGCTTGGGCCCCTCAGACATGCCCTCTCTCTTCCACAGCCAGCTCCTTGAAACCAGAATGGCCCCTTGCTGCTTCCATGCACAGCCTGCCCCCAGCACTGCATGGCCCTTGCCAAGGCTGTTGGTCAGCGCAGCTCTCAGGAAAGCCAGCCCCAGCACCATCCTTCATGCCAGGACACCCCCCCACCCCCCGCCGCCGCTGCCTCTCCAGTCATTGGCTCTCAGTTTTCCTCCAAGATCCCCTCATCGGCTAGCCCTGCAGAGCATGTTCCTTAGGGTCTGTCCAGCACCCTCTTTGCTTGTTCTTCCGAACTATCTCAGCTTGTCTCATTGCCTTCCAGGGCTTTAACTGAGGTTTTCTTTTTTTCTTTTTCCAGTTCCAGGACCCAAACCCATGACCTTGGTATTACAAAGCCTATGTTCTAACCAACTGAGCTAACCTGCCAGCCTGATCGAGGCTTTCTATGCAGATGGCCTTGACAACGGCTTCATCAGCCCGTGCTTCTTCCTGAGCTTCTTGACCTCACCAACAACTGCCTACTGGCTGTTGCCCTGCCCCAGTCTACCTTCACTCCCCAATGTCAGCGCCTGCTCACTTACCTCTCCCACATACTCACAGCTCTGCTGAGGCACCAGGACCCACCTGCTCACCCAAACCAGGGCGCTGGCCGGATCCTGGGTTCCTCCCTTAGTCCCTGTAAGATCTTGGGGCTCTCAGCTCCAGCACAGCTGGAGTATCGGCTGGAGCATGGACAACGCCAGCCTTCTTAAGGGGCTCCCGAACTGCAAAACGTTCCCCACACTGTCCCCCAGGATGGACCTTCCATATGGAGAGTTCACCTACCCTGCCCACCCCGCCTGGTGTCAGGGCCCGTCCACTGCATCTCATAATTGGGTTTCAGTCCCCCCTCAGGTCTCCACCCACTACCCTCTCCTGTCCAGGCTGCTGGCATCTGATGCTGGGACTGCTGCAAAAACTTCCTACCTCCAGGCCACTCTTCACACACATCCAGCAGGAACATTCCAGAACCCACCTTCCAAATCTGTGGCTTCCCACTGCCCACCTCCCCTGTCGCAAACTACCATCCAGCTGGATGGGCCCCTGGATAAACAGTACTCTCCAGGTGTGCGGCCAAGTGCACTCCGCCCTGGGACACCCTACCTGTGCCTGCCCTGCCCCAGCAGACACCGCAACAGAGCCTGCGAGGAGAGGGGCCCAGCATGACGTGCTCACCCAGCACACAGCACGTGCTCAGTAGACACACGAGCTGGACTAAGTGAAAAGGAAAGGCTGCAGCCCCAGGCAGCAAACTTGTTACAACACATATCCACTGCTCTCCTGCCCTCTGATCAAAACTCCTCGAAAGAGCTGTCTGTGCTGACATGTGTCCACACCCCACCCTCCCCATCAAACCCACCCTCACCAGCCTCTCGCCTCGCTCAAAGCTGCTCCTCAAGACCCCAACACACAGCCACTCCCTCTCCCTCCCCACTCCTCCTCATGTGCCCTCCAGGACAGAGGCCCAGGCTTCCTCCTCTCTCCCTCCCCAGCTGGCCATCCTTCCATGATGATGGCCTTGAGCACCATCTCAGTACCCCAGACTCCCTGCCCAGCAGCAGTCTGCCACTCTCCCAAGCAGCACCCTTGTCTACCCCACCAGGCTCCTCCAGGGCAATGGCGGAGTCACATGTCCCCAACATCCTTCCCTGGCCTTCCAGCTGCCTGGTCAGAAAACCTTGGAGTCCATCCGCATCTTCTTTGGCTCCCGCCATACCTCAGCCTCTCAGGAACCCTGCTGCTCTAACTTCCAGGTTTACCCAGACGTCCTACCACCTATACTGCTCACCACCTGCTCCGGCTGCCAGGAGAATGAGGTGGACTCACAACTATTGTTACTGCATTCTGCGCCCTTGTTTCCTTAACTCTAATCTCAGCCCAGCAGCCAGAGTGATCTTTTACACGCTGAGTCTGGGTGTTGGATCCTCAGCTCAGCACCTTCCAAGAGATTCCCACCTCCCAGCAGTCCACATGGCTCCACACGCACCCCTCCTCCTCTGCCCCGGTGACACCAGCCACCTCAGCTTGTCACTCCCCATGCTGGGAACAGGCTGCCGCCTCTGTGTGGAATAGTCTCTCCCAGACATCCACAGGCCCACAGCATCACCACCTTCGAGTGCTGGTTCAATTGACACCTTCTCTACCATGTTACGACACCACCCTCTGCCGCACTCCTGATCCCACTCAGTCTGCTCCACTTCAGTTGACAGCATGCTGCCCCCTGCTACGGCACAGTCTCCGCAACACAGGGAGCTCAACTCCATTCTCCATGGACAGGGTGGCTGCTAACTCATAGGCATTAAATGCTGGTGAATGGATGGCGCAGGAGCACCTGGGGAGCAAACAAGGGCGGTGCTACCAAGAGCTCAGTGATGACACAGCCCTTGGGCCTAAACAAAAGGTCTGCACTTCAGTGTCGTCTACAGAGCCAACAACAGCCAGCAAATAAACACAGCCCCTCAAGGGTGCTCCAGTGGTGAGGAAAGGCAGGAGAACCAGCTCTGCTGCAGATTGTTGCCGCTCCAAGGTCCCATGGGACACCCAGCAGCATCCATGCAGGGGCTGTGCCTGCTGGAGTCTCACGGCCTGCAAGGGCCGTGGTGCAACACTGGGTACCTGGAAGATGTGCAGCATAGAGTGCAACATGACAAGCAGGTCCCTGGGCTAATCTACCATGGGACTCCCAGGTCTGCCAGCTTGTTTCCACTGAAGTCAGGGATTACTGCTTAAGGAGAAGAAAATGGACATTTTTAAAACATTTTTAAAATGGACATTTAAGAAAAAATAAATTAAATAAATAAATAAATAAATAAAATAAAACCAGTTGACAAAGTCACCATGTCATGTAAGTAGTGAAAACCAGTCTCCCAGTTAAGGATACCTAACTGTCACCTGTTCCTAAGTGGTTTCCTCAAGTCCAATCAGCCAATTATCCCAGTCCCAGAGGCTTAAAACACCTTCGTCTACTCCAGAGGTCGGGCGATGAGAGGGGACAGCCAACTTAATCCACAGGAGCAGCCTGTCCTCTGGAGTTCCTCGTTCCCCCATGTTTATGTAAATCAAGCAGAAGAGACCCCCGTGAGAAGCGAGCACGCACTCCCAGGTGGAGCCGGCCAGCAGCACGTGACATGCACGCCCATGCTGCTGCCACAGCTGTGCACTATTCAGATTCCAGACGTGAAGGCCACATCTCACACAGACATTAAGTGATCTCTGTGAGCAGAACAGTCTTAAGTAACCCCTTGGCGTATCTGCACATATTAACACAAGCACCAGGAAGGAACATCCTCAAAGCAGAGGTGCAGTAATAGGCAGCTTAGACCTATGAGCAGTGTTAGCAGCCTTGCTATGCACTGGGAGGCTTCCTAAGATCATCTCAAGATGTGCTGGTGACGTGACGACCGAAAGACTGGGCTTGTGAGGTGTACCCATCAAACCCTAGTGTCAGGCAGGAGATATGAGGTGGGGCTCGTTGCACCAAAGAACACACAGGGGCCAGGACACTTTATTCCACAGAGCCTTCAGTCAATGCTGAGCAGCCACGGAACCCACTGGAAGCCTTACCCTGGGGACACTTCCATAGCACTACGACTCCCAGGAGCCCCAGCACTGTCCCCCAGGCTGCAGCACCATGGCCCACAAGGGGCCACACAATGGGTGTGTCTTACTATGTAACATTATAAGACAAAAGGCCTTTGAAGCAGAGCAGCCTAGGGATTAAAGGGGAAAAGTGACATCACATGCATGTTATATATATACACCTGCAATTTTATTTTATTTATTTATTTATTTATTTATTTATTTATTTTTTTTTTAAAAGATGACCGGTAAGGGGTCATTTTATTTATTTATTTATTTATTTTTTATTTTATTTTTTTTTTAAAGATGACCGGTAAGGGGATCTCAACCCTTGACTTGGTGTTGTCAGCACCACGCTCAGCCAGTGAGCTAACCGGCCATCCCTATATAGGATCCGAACCCGGGGCCTTGGTGTTATCAGCACCGCACTCTACCGAGTGAGCCACGGGCCGGCCCCTACACCTGCAATTTTAGAATTTAGAGAATGACGCATCATGAGGGCATTAAACTGAGTTTTATCTTCAGTGGGAAGCTGAATGAAACAGCTCACTGTGTGGCTTAAGGATCTAAGTACGTTATTTTTAAAGGAAAAGGGAGGAGACAGTCAAATGCTGCATGCCTGGCTGTGTGAGTCTGGTCTGAACACGGGTATGAGACTTATCTGTGCTCGGCCAGCAAACAGAAGGAAGTTCCAAGCCTGCCCTGACAAAACCACCACGAGACTGGGCTCTGCAGCCTTCACAGAGGCTCCAAGGTGGCACCTCTCGAGGTGTGAAGCCTTCCAAGGTGGCACCTCTCGAGGCTGATGTGCAGAGGGCAGCAATCAGCCTCCCGATTTGAACAGACTGTGAGGGCCAGGCCTCCTCCACAACAGGACCACCCACCGCTCCACCCTGCAGCTCCACCCCACAGCACTGCCTACATGCTCCCTGTGAGCCACGGCCACCAACCGAGTGCCCACATACCCACAGCATGTGCAATACACCTGTGTGTGCACTTATGGATGAAATTTATTTTAAACTCTTCTTCCTGATTATAAAAAGAAATGCTAGTATGACCGTTTTAGAGGGCAAGTTTAGAATATCTATCAAAACTCAAAAACCTGCTCCAGCAATTCTGTTCTGAGGATCTATGCACGAGGGCATTAAACATGGCACAGTTTGTAACAACCACCAGAAATAACCGAAGTAGCCATCAAAAGAAGACTATTTAAATACAGTATGATTTGGCCACATAGTCAATAAATGTACTCACTGATTCTGTATAGTTACACTTCTTCTTTTTTTTTTTTTTTGTCTTTTTGTCTTTTTTCGTGACCGGCAACGGATCGCAACCCTCAGTGTCGCGCCCGTACCAGACCGGGACCGGCAACGGGATCACAACCCTCGGTGTTGCGTCCGCACCTCGCTCATCCAGTGAGTGGCCGGTCTGTATGTGGGATCCGAACCCTTGGCGGGAGGGCCGCCGCGCTCCCAAGCGGCGCACTGTAGCAGTGCGCCACCGCGCCGGCCCTACACTTCTATTTTTTTAATTTAAAAGAATAGAAAAAGAAACGAGAAGGAACTACACTACATGCATCAGTGGTTACCACAGGACACTCGCAGGCTGTAGAAGTAGCACAGAAAGCCCCTCCCTGCCCACCTGACTGCCCCGGAGGCAGGCGACAGCACGCTGATACCTCAGGAAAAGCCTCTTGTCCCTGCACAGCAGTCTACCTGCACCTGTGCTTTTTAAAAAACACAAATGGGATATTATATGCAAGGCCTTCATGTTACTTCTCCACCATCAGGTATCTTGTGTCCACCTCTTCTAGTCTGCACACGAGGCTGTACGGCACAGATGAGAGGTGCAGACATGCATCTCACCCCATGGACATTCAGGCCTTCCACTCACATGTGTGAATGTACATATAATCATGTGTACACATGTAAACATATACACGTGCCTTCAAAAACCAAAAAAAATTGGGATTACGTTCTATATATAGGTACACTTTTAATTTTAAATCATGAGTTTTATCACCACCTCTTTAAATAATTTGCAAACAAGCGCCTCTAGTGATCACTTGATATTCCGCCACACAAATGTATTATCATTTAGTGTCCCTGTGATTGGACTGTTCGATTGTTTCCAATTTTTATTACCACAGAAGCACCATGATGAACAACAGTCTTAGACAAATATTGGTGCAGATCTTGTTTCTAAGGCATATTTTAAATTCAACCACGAAGTCCACAGGAAGACTAAAAAGATTACTTAAATGTTTGCTATTACAGTTCTTTTTGCTCAAACTGGTGTCTTCCTGAAACAAATGAAAAATGAGTGTCTCAAATCCTAAAGGGCTATAAACAATTTTGGGAAGTACTTCTAGCCTGTTCCCACTAACAGAGCAAACAAGCAATCTACGAAAACAAGACAGTGATGGGGAATGTCACATAGTTTATGACAAAAAACTTACAGTAAGACAAGGAAATGAAAAAGCCAACGTCCGGGGCCGGCCCGTGGCTCACTCGGGAGAGTGCGGTGCTGATAACACCAAGGCCACGGGTTCGGATCCCACATAGGGATGGCTGGTTCGCTCACTGGCTGAGCGTGGTGCTGACAACACCAAGTCAAGGGTTAAGATCCCCTTACCGGTCGTCTTTAAAAAAAAAAAAAAAAAAAAAAAAGCCAACGTCCAACCTATTGAAGGGTGTATATATATATCTATATATATATATATCTATATCTATATATATAAAAAAAAACCCAGCAAATTCATAGCCAGTAATGAAATTCTGCAAACACTTCCTTTACGACTAAGAACAGGACAAAGTTGCCAGCAACCTCCACTCTCACCTGACACTGGGAGATCCCAGCCCGCACAGGATGCCAGAAAGAGTGGGAAGGGCTGAGGAGGGAGGAGGAGACACAGAACTGTCACGCGTGGAGAGCCTGACTGCACACATGCATTGTAAGGGTGAATGACAGACAGCAAAGCTGCTGGACACAAACTGCACCTGTTTCAAGCAGCAACAGCTTAAAAACATGACGTTATTTTGGAATATGTGAAAAAATATATAGGATTGGCTGGTTAGAGCATGGTGTTATAACACCAAGGGTTCAGACCCCCATACTGGCCAGCCACCAAAAAAATATATACATATATATACATATATATGTACGTATGTATATAAAATGCCTAGGAATGACCTAATGTTATTGGTGGACGAGGTCCTCGTGCAGAAAAACCCTCCTGGGAGAAATTAGAGCACACTGAAACAAGTGCAGCAGTGCCTCACCAGGCGTAGAGGCAAGAGCCCTGTGAGGTGTCGGTGAAACCCTGACAACACCTGCTAGCTCTGGGGCAGCCGGAAGAGTATAGGGCCGAGGACAGTCAGCTCCTGCAGAGCAGCAACATGGGCTGTAACTCATCAGGTACAAAGAACAGCAATAATTACAGTGATTAAGAGAGCACAGTATCGGTCCTGGTTAGGGAAACATGGCCAAGGGAATAGAGTGGAGTCCACAAACACACCCATGATTCATGAAGACGACTGATGACAGATGCTTCACAGATTAAAAAGAAGGGTTTTTTTCAATAAATGGTGCTAAGACGACTGATAATTCACACGGTTAAAAAAAATTAAACAGAAAGGGCTTTCAGGGTAAACCTAATTCCTCCACAAGATGCCACTCAACTCAGAGACGTGACTGAAGGGCAGAGCACCAGTTCCTGCCATCTCACGGGATGAGGGGGGCCTGAAAAAGTGCCAGGCAAGGTGAGGCCCCAGCAAGAAAGGCTGATGGCACTGGGGTGGAAGGACCCCTCCCCGGTTCCTAGCAGAAGGCCACTGCTGGGAGCTAGGGGCCCAGCAGACACACCAGCTCTCACACAGGCTGCAGTGACTAAGTGAGAGACACAGGGTTGCTGGCGTGCAGCCACTTTCCCCTCGAGATGGCTGCAAAGGTTTTAAGGTGCTTGGGGCAGGGCACCCACACATTTAAACTGCATGAGGCAGGAGCCAAACAAACCAAATACTTCTGAAGGTCAGGCCGCATCTTCCACCGTCTTTCGGGGCCAAGGAGACAAAGATTTAAGGTGGGCGGTCATCTTAAAAAGAGCTCACTAGGCTTTCAAGTGGAAACCCCAGAGGACTACCTACTAGGAAAGGGGAGGAACGAGAACAGACAGTCTCCTAAAATGCAGTTCAGATCCAGCCCTGCTGCTCACTGCAGAGCTGGAGGAGGACAGCCCAGCACCCTATTTCCCCACTGGAGGAAGGGAAGCTCTCTCTGGTGAAGAGGCCCTCTGGAGGCTCTGGCTTCTTGATGAGCAGCACAAAACAAACACTCCCCATACCTGTGGAGAGGAAAGACATTCCAAAGAGAAAGCAGACAACATCTGCAGACATACAGACAGGACACGGGTATGAAGACAGGACATGAGGACCTGAAAGTGACCACGACTATAACCCACTATCAACTGTCCAGGAACAACAAGTGACAGGACCCTCAGGTAAGGACATTAGAATGTCATTATGACTGTACCCTGTATGTTTAAAGAGTTAAATGAAAACATAGGAAACAAAAATGACAAATTAAACTTCTAGCAATGAAAACTACAGTGTTTGAGATGAACAACATTCTAGATGAGAACAGCTGCAGATCAGACTCTGCAGAACTAGGGACTGATGACTCTGAAGATGTAGCAATAGAAACTATCCAGAATGAAACAGAAAAAAGATGGAGATACAATGAGCCAAACCTCAATGAAACTGTGGACAACTTTAAGATGATTACAGTGTAACTGGAGTCCCTAAAGGGGAGGGAACCACTAAAAAAACTGCATGGCTATACCAGGAGGAGTTCTCAAAACAGTCTCCAAACATCTCTGTCTTCTCATCTTTAGAAACTGAAGTCACCTGTGCTGCAGTGGTCAGAACTGGTGTTACACCTGTATGTCCCCAACCCAGTGCATGTAAGTCCCACTTCTAGTTATCAGCCCTGACACCTGGGCAGCCAAGAACAAGCCCCAGACACATGACAGATGGCCTTGTTCTCAAGCAGGGCTCTGAACAACCACAGCTGACACTCAGTACATCCAGAATGCACCAACATCAGGCAAGTCCAAGACAGGCTCACACCATTCCCCACGCACTTGATTCTTCCTGAGCCACCATATCTTTACCTTATAAAACACATCAGGCACGTACTGCTCGCTGCTGGACTCCTTGGCATAGCCGAGCTCAGGGGCATCCTTGCAGGGCAGCAGGCACTCGTCACGCACCAGAGCCATGCACTGATTGGATACCTGGTACCCTTCAAAGTGGACCTGGTTGTCGGGACCACCTGCAAGAGAGAGACCTTCAAAGAGAATCTACCCAAGAACATTCAAAACTGGTCCTTACCTGTTACTCTTCACTTTTAACCCACAGAAGAAACAAACCCTCAAGGGTTTGTCTTGGGTACGAATTCAAAGATGATGAGTGGTCAACTGACGGGTGAGCACGAGGCCTGGACACAGTATCCAGACAGGCTGCAGTTGCTCATCGCCACTCAGGTGCCACTAGTGACATGTTCTCCAACACCCACCCCAAAGCCATGCTCAGTGGCATCAAGCACCCAGGCCATTGGTTCTTAATAACACCAGGGGCATAAATGACAGAGCCCTACGTACCAGCCAGCTTTTGTTCCTGAGCGAATGTGGGGTGGGACAGGTTCATCTGGAGGCAGGGAGTGGATGGGAGGAGAGCAAAACAGGAACTATTTTTAGTAAAAACAGCACTGATCATTGCACTGTGCAGAACGGAAGTCTCTGCCTTAGAGAAGCTACACAGCCTGCATACGCAGTCAACACCACTAGGCACTACCCTCACACCGTGAGGCTGTGGGCCACCAGGGCTGTGGTAACGGGTCTCCCCATGGCCCCGCATCTTCATGCACCTGCCTCAGCCTCCACACTATTCAATTCTGACCTCTCTCCTAAATTCCACTCCAGAAAAGCCTCCAGAGTGACTTGAAGGTAAGGACACGGGCGGCATCAACAGCAACCGAGAGGGATCAATGTGATGAAGTCACACCAGGCCCTAAAGGTGAGGATGGGTAATGCCACACAAGGCGGGCCTGCGCTGAGAAAGGACTGGGCTTGAGGTGGGCATCTGCTGCCACAGATATGAGCTTCTAGAATTGGGGCCACCCTCTGACAACTCCAACATCTGTTATTTCTTATGGCTTTAGAGAATAAAAAACTATGTCTCTATTTCAGTTTGTTTAACCAAAACAGAATAATTTACTATTAGGGAGCAGAAATTTAGTCCATCTGGCTTTCAACCATGAATGTGATGAAGTCACACCAGGCCCTAAAGGTGAGGATGGGTAATGCCACACAAGGCGGGCCTGCGCTGAGAAAGGACTGGGCTTGAGGTGGGCATCTGCTGCCACAGATATGAGCTTCTAGAATTGGGGCCACCCTCTGACAACTCCAACATCTGTTATTTCTTATGGCTTTAGAGAATAAAAAACTATGTCTCTATTTCAGTTTGTTTGACCAAAACAGAATAATTTACTATTAGGGAGCAGAAATTTAGTCCATCTGGCTTTCAACCATGTATCAGAAACCAGACCTCAGGGCCAAGCAATCAGAGAAGGTGAAGGACGGAGCAGAGCCAGCCTCCTAGAGGACAAACCTGGGCCTCCTGTCTGCTTGTCTTTGCACACAGGCTGCTTCAAAATGCCCAGTCAGATGGGCTCCAAAGGCACCAGCCACTAAATCTAGTGTTTTCACTCTGGCCCCAACTCAAATGCGGCAAATGCCCACTAATACCTCAGCAGCAAACACAGGCACACACCTCTCCAGTGTGTCCAGTGGGATAAACACCACACCACAAATGAGCATGCCGGTTTAGAAGGAGTGAAGGTGACAGTTGGATGGAGTGTGGGGGAGTCACCATGTGTACATTTGCTTACTGTTTCTCTGTGGGCATTGAACACCTGCACTGGTTTTTAGATTGATCATTAAAGTGTGATAGATCATTAGGGAAAGAAAAATATGACTTTGAGAACAAGAGAAAAAATGGAAAGCAATATTTGTACGATTGGAGGTTGTCAAAAAAAAAAAAAAGTAAACAGTCCATATGGATAGCGTCCAAAGGTAAATTCACTGAGATGAACCAAGAACTCCCCTTCCATGTGGATCGGCAAGAACTGCATGTCCTGATGGGTTGACTTAATCTTGCCAAAACCTCTTGCTGGCCAAGACCCAGAGGAGGCTGGACTAATTCACTGTCACTCCCTCCAAAATCAGGAAATCCACACGCAGGTAGACCGCTGGGCCGAGAAAGGGGCAGTGACAAAGAACTTAGCTGTTGTTGAATCTGAGATGCTTTCTTGAGATCCTCAGAAAGCAACCTGCTCAGCCATGAGCTGAGTGTGTTCCAGACAAGCACACAAGACGATGACACCAGGGTGTGCAGCTTAAACGTGGGCTTTGCAATGCACTGTCCTGCTGCAAGACTCCTTCACGTTCGCTCGAGCAAACTACCACACACAGTCACTGCTCTTTCCCTCTGAGGGTCTCAAGCCAGAGGAGTTCTTTGTATAATTAAAGGGGGCAGGTGGAGAATCCAAAGACATGGAGGCAAGGGGGTGAGGCCCCCGCATCCAAGTAGCATTTAAGCTCTGCCCAAAAAAGCTCCTCGTACCCCTTGCCATCTGCAAACACGCAGTCCTGCACAATCCTGTCTAATAAGGCACTCCCCACATGCCATGCCATGAGACCCTGATGCAGGGAAAGAGCACACTTTCCTTGGAGGTAGGAAACCTGCATCTGAGCTATGATGATTAGAAACACAGATTCAGTTCTGCAATGCTGTGGATAACCACTCTTCTCAGTCAGGGGCCCTTCTCGAGAGGGAAGTGGTGACAACTCAGCACAGACATGAAAGGACCCCGACTGCAGATCTTATTATAAATCAGGTGATTTACTGTCTCACAGTTCTAAAACCTTAAACTGTCAATCTTGAAGGCAAAAATTCCACAGATGATCTATCTATATATGATTCCCCAACTCTCAACAAACAAGAGGTATGACTCCATAATCAAAAGTTGCATCCCCCAATCTAGAAACTATTTATAATTCTAAAATTGTGCCAGTTCCTTTGGCCCATGGAATAATCTCCCCATAGAAACAGTAATTAAAAGGGGTAGGTTACCATGGGAGCCCAGAGAAGCTTAAACAGCAGTTGTCAGGGAGGGCAGCAGTTCTGGAAATCTCTGAAGGTGTTTCGGTTGACGGGAGAACTGCCAGCTTCCAGGCTGGAACCAGGCACAAGGAGTCTGCACGACAAAGAGCCGCTCCTTTCCCACATTTCCTTGAGTGTTACCTACACTCTCACCTAAGCATGACCCCGATTTATAACGGTCTAAGACAAGAACCAATTCTATCATATAAGTAACCACAAGAACATACAAGCACAGACTCAATGCACGTTGAATTCCCTAGGATTGCATGCTCAGTAAGTTGAGGGAAGGGTATACTCTTCTGCCCAGAGCGTCTCAGGAAGCCATGTCCTGGGCAGAGCCCCTCACCCACGCGTCAGCACTGACTCCTTCCCCATGCCGTCCTCATCATATGTCAGCCCAAGCACCACTGGACTGGACTGTACAACTTCACTACACATTTCTTCCTGTTATTTCTCCTTTGTAGTACAGTTAGGATATTCCTCTGCTTTCCTTTGTAGGATTACGTGTAAGCAGGCTCTGTGATCTATGAATCTTACTTCTGCAAAGGAAAGGGGTGTCACAAGATGTTCTAAAAAAAAGGGCGCTGAGTCTGATAGGTTTGAGAACTACCAGCCTAAACTACTATACTCAGAACATCAGCCTAAATGTAGGCAGGGGTGGGGGTGAGGAAGGTCATGTGATGCCAGCAAAAGAAAGCTAATACTTTCCTCCCCTTCTTCAAACACAGAATCCAGCGCCCCTGCTTTAAGGTCTCAGCCGTTCTCCAGCTGTCTGAGTCCTCCATTGTGACACCTCCCCTTGCCCAGGCTGCCCTGCTAAAGGTGTCTATGATGCAGAATGACCTATCTCTCCTTCAATCCTAGTAAAACTTCCATCTATTCCCTTAAACATCTGACCTGAGCAACAATTCAGGAAAATAAATCTGATTCAATTAAATCACTTGTGAAAAAGTTAACAATGTAATTAACGTGGGACATGTGCACTCCCTGCTTAAGAAGAAACTCATGTCAAAAAGAAGGCACCTGTCAATCTAAATCGATTTCAAATCAAGGGACTGCAAGCTTGGTAACATAGAGCAAAGCTTAAAAATCCTGGTGGTGCACAAGCTTTTGTCACCATCGTCCCGATGGCAGTGGTAACAGGCATGATCCACTTATTTACCTATCGGGCTGTTTGTAAACTGGTGCTTGTTAAATTGGGGGTTCTTCTACAGAACTGGGAGACGGAGATTACTAAGAATGAACTGGATTATCATCTCTTTGAGGGTAGAAACCAGTTCTTTACAGGATTAAGGTTACTGCTTACTTTAAAAAACTGATTAAACAGATTACGTTTTTATGAGTTTGTTCTCCAATTTTTGAATCCCTGCTCCTTTTACATTATACAGTCCTATGTCTGGCTTTTTTCTGAAACAGCATCTCAAGTATGTTATAAAAGATTTGGTGACATGTTTTTATAAGCTACAACCTTTTATTATTATATATTTATGCTGAAATTCTGCTTTTATTATTATTATGTTTTTTTTGGCAGCTGGCCGGTACAAGGATCTGAACCCTTGACCTTGGTGTTACAAGGCCATACTCTGAACAACTGAGCCAACCAGCCAGCCCTATTATTATATATTTATGATGTACACTACATATAATAAAAATCAACACACACACTCATACACACACACATACACACACAGGCACTCCCAAAAAAGTTTTACAGAAATGGTTTCTTAAAATGACAGTCCATTCATAATGTCAAAAGCAAACAAGTTATGGAAACATTAAACCCTCTTCTCTTACACAGAGAGACAAGAGAGTAATCATTGGTTCCTGGAAAAGGGCAAAGGCTGCCCCAAGCTCAAGCCCCTTGGACTTGCAAGGAAAGCACTGGCTGGAGGAGAGTAAGGCTGAGATCTTGACTCTGTCGTTAGTTTTGTGAATAAAAACAAGATGAGGAATCCATGTTCACCAGTCCATTAAGAAAATCTATTGTAACTAAGTTCATGATGAAAAGCTATCAAAAAGAGGCACAACTATATCAACAAGGTAGTAACATCTACAATACAACTCTGTCGCTTTTATACCTGTAGCCACTGCAGTAACAAACTTGGATCCAAAATGTCCATCTGGAGAGAGTCGACATATGTTGGGATGCTTATTTTGGAAGTCTCCTGCGGTGATGCATTCCTCTGAACTCAGGAAGTAGGTGTCCTAGAGGAAGAGAAGCAGCACATCAAACTTCACAGCACCAGGTCAAAATGTGCTCCTATTCCTTCTTTAGAAAATAGTGAGAACTCAGGGCTGGCCCGTGGCTCACTCGGGAGTGCGGTGCTGATAACACCAAGGCCGTGGGTTTGGATCCCATATAGGGATGGCAGGTTAGCTCACTTGGGAGAGCGTGGTGCTGATAACACCAAGGCCACGGGTTTGGATCCTATATAGGGCTGGCCTGTGGCTCACTCGGGAGAGTGTGGTGCTGATAACACCAAGGCCACGGGTTTGGATCCTATATAGGGATGGCCTGTGGCTCACTCGGGAGAGCGTGGTGCTGACAACACCAAGTCAAGGGTTAAGATCCCCTTACCGGTAAAAGAAAATAGTGAGAACTCAACTATAACATCCCCAAACCCATGGTGAACCCAATACCTGTCAGTCCTGGCCACTCTGACTTCATCTAAAACCATCCACAACTCATAAGACCAGAAGAACCAGGCAATCCACCCCACAGGCTGACCTGGTTTGTAAAGGTAAGGTGGGTTTTGCTCCATGAGACAGAAACCACAGACATAGTCTGAATTTATCAAGACTGTCTTGAAAAATAATGTGGTCGGAAGGCTAGAACGAGCTGGGCAAGGAGACCCCAAGAGTGTGAGTCAGCACTGCCAGTCACCCGGTTGCAGGGCTAAGCAGACTCATGTCTCCACCTCACCTTATTTCGGCTGTATCGAACTGTACCCTTTCGGGTATCTTCTGAGACGAGATCTGTGAATATCCAGCCGACCTTAATAAAAAAGGAAAGTATCTTTTAAATACCTCCCTAAAACAAACGACTAACTTCTTCTGGCTTCTTCCCAGGGAGTGTAAGAAGAATGTACTCAGCCCACGACTCCTGCTTGTGAGCCACGGTAATTGAAATGAATCGGTCCTCAAGTCAGATGACCGGCCACACCAGGGCTTTCAAACTCTGCTGAGTACAAACTGGCCACCCTCCCTCTCCTGCTGCTCAATTAGAGATGAGGGTAAATGAACCAAGCTCATTTATCCATAAAAAAAGGTTTTACTCAGCACCAACTCTGTGCCCAGCACTGAATGCAAGGGACGCAGTGGCAAATGAGATCAAGAGAAAGTAAGTAAAAAGTGAACTTACAGTCCAAAGATAAAAAAAAAAAAAAAAAAAGGATCCCTGGAGAGAGGCACTTAGAATAAAAGTGGGTACTCTAATGGAGACTTCATGCAGCTTCTCATTGGAGCTGCAGGGCAGGACTAGAAGGAAGCGTCCATGGGTACAAGGATCTGAAATCCCCGTCACAGGGGCACCCAAAAGGCTGGTCCTGTAAAGCTCAGGCAGGGTCTGGACTCCCCTACATGTCCCACTGTAACAGCGCCTGTGTGCTCTGTGACCACTGGGCCTGCCTTTGCCCAAGACCTTCACAGCCAGTTTCCCTCGTTAATCAGGAACTGATCAGAAGTCTGGACAAGCGGCACTAGAATCTAGGTACAGCTTTCAGTCCTGCCCTTAGGAGTGACCTGGCCACCTGTCACCCTCTCCAGCACAACCCTGACACATAACCCTTCAAATCCATCTCCCACAGACATGACCAGGCACACTGGGAGACTTTCGCTGTCTTTAAAAAAATGCCCAAATGAACAAAAAACCCAAGGAGGAGGGCAATGGAGAAAATGAGACTTAAAGGATACATATAATTAAGCAATAAGTAAAGCAGAAACAAAATTAAGCTGAGATAAATAAGGGCTACAAAACTCATGTTCTGGAGAAAGGCATTTAGGTAACTTCAAGACCCCCTATTATAATTATTTAATGAACTATAAATTTATACCAAACATAGGTCAAAACATCAGACCAGGGCCAGCCTGTGGCTCACTTGGGAGAATATGGTGCTGATAACACCAAGGCCCATGGGTTCGGATCCCTATATAGGGATGGCCGGTTAGCTCACTCTGGAGAGCGTGGTGCTGATAACACCAAGTCAAGGGTTAAGATCCCCTTACCAGTCATCTAAAAAAAAAAAAGACCAATTTTTCTTTTGAACAAGAGAACTTTCAGAATTTGAACCAAAACATGACCCTACACCAAGATGCTGACTCCGAGAGCATGACACAGAAAGTGAATGAGACTTCAACCTCAGCCATGCTCACTTCCAAGCTCCATGAAGGGAGAGCCACACCTCAGAGGACTCGTGTGTGGACGCAGTGTAGCAGGCAGGGGTACAGCTGGCTCACAGCCACTGCCCCCCACCTCCTGGGTCTCACTCCTGTGGCTTCTTCCTCCCTGCTTGAAGCAGTCCTCAAGAAGTGTGATATGACAGCTCCCGCAATGGGGTCACTTTTTTAATGCTCAGGGAAATGTTCCCACTTAAGTCCAAAGGACATAAAAGCTATTGGTGCCCAATAAACACAAGCAAGGTTTCAGAACGTGTGGAGCCTGCGCCTGACCTTGTGCAGCTGGGGAGATCGGTCCTGAGGAGGCCCCCTGGACCTCCCCAACACAGAGCATGGGTCCCCCCAGAGCCCACAGGCTGACAGAACGCCTCAGTACCTTCCTCAGGCCAAGTTTGGCAGCAATTTCATCGACCACTTCAGCTTTCGGATCTTCCAGAAGCTCCAAGCTGTTCTGTGTGCCAATCTGTCAAGAGGTGAAGGGAGAGACAGACTTAGAGGAGAGGGCCAGGGAGCAGGAGCTCCACTCCTAGTCTCCTCCTTGCCAGGAAAGAGAACCATGGCCACAGTGAGGCACACCCCCACCCCCAGCTACTCCCGTGCTGGGTTGCAACACACTTTCAATCACAGCTCAGCAAGACCAGAGTGCAACTTTCAGGCTGGTGTGTGCCAGAAGGTTCCACACTGAGTGTGTGGTTGTTCGGGACTAAGGACAGCTTTCTACATATTTGTTTGCTTGTTTACTCTAAAAAGGCTCCTTCACTGGGAAATGCAGTTATTTTCAAAACTTGCTCGGATAAATAGCTTCACTCCAAACAGGTCTGGCTAGGTTAGGTAAGATTGAAGCTATTCCCAGCAAACAGCCTTGGAAACCTCATGTGCCACCCCTGCAGGGACACTGCTTGGCTTCGAAGCTGAGATACTAAACTAGAGACAGCGCAGACTCCATAGAGAAAGCTGCAGACATGCACCCCCGAGCAAGGGAGAAGACATCTAGGATCAGTGACCTGCTGGTGAGAGCCAGAGCACTGGCTCAGGGCGCAAGTGAGCCCTGGCTATGGCCAGCTCACACGCGACCTCTACCCACCACCAGACACACAACTTCCCGGAGTGGGCAAGTCTTGCCAAAATCTTTAATCTTCACTAAGTGCAGCTCGTGAGTCATTAGTAGTATCATTTTGAGCAGAAACCCCAGCCATAGGAATAGGAAAGGGAAGCTAATCCAAATTGAGTTATATTAATTGGGTATATCCTCGAAAATTAGTTAAATTCTGACAAAATAACAAAGAACTTTATGTTTACTGGGTATTACCCATATGGAGATCATTAATACCTCCAGGGTATAGGTCAAATCACAAACTCAGAACAAATCTAAGAAAAAGTACTTGTTTAATGACATGTGGCAGCATGAGCTTCAACTTCTAATGAGCTGGAGGCTATTAAAGGTCAAGTGTTTCAACCTCTAGGGTACCCCAGTTGGGAGCTCTGATGGTGTCGTTATCCGTCCAAGCGCCAGTGTGTCTGTTCCAACATTTTTTTCAATTATACTTCTAATACAACTGTTAAACTTTCCATGAAAGAGACCCTGTACAAAACTGAATTTGAATATTCTGTGCTTTCAAAAGCAGCATCCTGATTACAGAGCACACCCAGTGACCTAGGGTCAGATAACAGACATTCCTCTGATAGGGCTTCTGCTGCCATCTTGCATCTCTTCAGCAATGAACCATCAAAAAAGGCCTCAGGAAACACTACATCCTCAGCTCTACATAAATACCAAAAATGTCAAAGGTGGGTCGACTACACTTAAAATCTGTACATATAGCCAGGGAAGACATGCATTTGTGCACAGACCACAAATAAACCTGCACACCAACCGGCACCCATGTACAGCCTGCAATTTCAGATACTGCTCAGCAGAATCTGAAATACATGCCCCAGCGATGGCTGTGGATACCCCACGCCCCCCAAGTCGGGTTATCTAAGAAGCAGACCAGCTATGGAGCGATCTCTAGAATACAGTGGCAGGTGAAGAAAGTGTGTATGATGTGGTATACACACAAAAAACAAAGGGGGATAGTAATGAATCTGTGTGTATTTGCTTACATTAAAGAAAATTAGGGCTGGCTGGGTTCTCAAGTGGTTAGAGCACAGCATTATAACATCAAGGTCACAGGTTCAGATCCTCATACAGGCCAGCCACTGCACACACACACACACCCCCAACCCCAGCAAAAAAAAAAGAAAATCAAACCTCAGAGGTCAAATCAAAAAGTTTTTAAAAGTGGGGCTACAAGGAAGGCAGGACACAGGGTAAAGAGGAATATAGTTTCTGTATAAATCTAAATTTGGAACTGTGCAAATTTTTTTTCTTCTCCAACATTTTTTATAAAAAATTTCAAATATATAGCAAAGTTTAAAGAATTTTACAGTGAACACCCATATACCCACCACCTGGATTAAGTCATAAAAATTGACTTATGTTCTACCCGTCCCTCTCAACCATCAATCCATCTTATCTTTCTGCTGGATTTCGAAGTAAACTGTAGACAGCATGCACATCATTAACTACAATTCAACATGTTTAGACATTTTTGCTTTCACAGTAAAATGTATATAACAAAATGTACCATATAAATATTTACACAATTACAACACAAATTAAAAAACATATATAGTACTGGCCAGACACACACACACACACACACACACACACACACACACACACACACACACACACACACACACACACACACACACACACACACACACACAAATATACATGTATTTTTATACATATATATACTGCAGTAGATTGAATTATGTTCCCCTAAAACTCACTGAGGCTTGAATTGTCTCCCAAGTTCTATGTGTTAGAAACTTAGCCCCCACTGTGACTGTTAAGAGGGTGGGAAATCCTATTATGGTAATTGAAAGGTGGAGCCTTAAAGAGATTGGATTGTAGGACGCTGCAGTAGTAAATGGATTAAAAATGGTGGTCAGGGGCGTGGTTCTGAGCATGGTTTAAAAGAGGAGAGTCTGTCTTTCTCTCTCTCTCTCTGCTTCCACCATCTTGCAATGTAAGACCCCTGGGTCACTGTTGCCACCACCAGATGGACTTTGGACTTCCCAGACCCAGAAACTGTATGCAAATAAATTTCATTTTCTTTATAAATTACCCAATTCCACATATTTTGTTATAGCAACATAAACGGACTAATACGTATACACACCAATTCCTAAAAATTGAAGATAAAATGTGTGATGGGTTGGCAGCATAATCATACAGGAAGGCCTTCCAATGACTTTAATGAACCGTGACTGGCTATACAGCCCTAGCAGAACATTCTCTAAAGATCCTTCTCCTCCTCTCCATCCCTACCAAAAAAATTTTAAAACCATTTTTAGTCCTATTTTGGTAGTTTTCATCATTCTGGTGATGTTCTGGTTATTCTGAGCCTGGGGAGTGTGGCATGGGGTGAAGAACACGAGTAATTCTGTGATGCTCTGATTCTGCCACTCCTAAGACAGTGGACTTCTGCCTGGGGGGAAGGGATGCAGAAGAACAAGAGAAGAGCTAGCACAACTGTTGGACACCATCAGAGCAACTGGAAACCCGGGACACAGATGGCACAGCGTATAAAAACAATGCATCACTACTTGTTCTGTTTACTTAAGTTGATAAATGGGCTAGTTATGTAAGAGAACATCCTTATCCTCAGGAAATACACACTGAAGTATTTAGGAGCCATGATCTAACTCTCCAGTAATTCAGAAAATAAATATTGTGCACATGTGCCTATGTTTGTGTTTGTGTGTGTGTGTATGTGTGTGCACACACAAGTGTATGTACAGAAAGGGACAGAGAGCACACAAATGACAAAGCAAACAGGGCAAGATGAAATCTGGAAAGGGCATCCATCCCATTACAGCCTTCAAAACAAAGGACCAGACTGCACAGACTGTAAGCTCTGCATGTGGCTCACCTGAGGAGGCTCATAAATGGCAGCCACTTCGGCCCTGATGCCAAGGGGAATGTCCTTGTGCTCCGTGTACCGTCCATACAAGTACCCAAAATGCTGGTTCCCTGTCTTTCTCCAGAAGTCAAGGAAGCGATCGGCGACGGTGTGATTCTCAAACATGATATTGTCCACGTGTCTGTATTTCTGTAGAGTTAAGTTAACAACAGTGGGCTAAGTGAAAACATTCCATCAAAAATAAGGAATGTTCTAGTACAAACCATTCATATTTTTTTACCTAGTTCTTTAAAAAACAAGCCAAAAAACGCAAAAATCAAGCTTTAAGAACATGCCCTGCCTTCAGACTGCTTCCAAGTCCAGTGTGCAAGGAGGGTTGGAGACAGCTTTCATCAATCAATACGTTTAAATTAATCTCACTGTGACTTAACCTAAAATGCAAGTTTTTACAATCTCTAGGGCAAAAAATGGTAGTTTTCAAGAAGGAACAAAAGAACAGAAGGAGGAAGGGTTGGTTTCCAAACAGCCTGGGGGGCCACAGCACTTTCTCTGTGGAACTGGACATGGGTGGGCAGGCGTAAGGGGGGGCTGTGGCACAGCAGCAAGAGCAGGAAAGGTCACAACATCTCCTGGTTTCCAAACAGCCTGGGGGGCCACAGCACTTTCTCTGTGGAACTGGACATGGGTGGGCAGGAGTAAGGGGGGGCTGTGGCACAGCAGCAAGAGCAGGAAAGGTCACAACATCTCCTTCTGAGCTGAGTTCTCCTTGTAACCTGGCTTGGGTAGGTGCCCTGAGCTGGGCCCAGGAAGGCTCCGTTACCAACCTCCAGAGCCACAGTTTCTTAAAGTCAAAGCCACAAACACCAAGCACTTTAAACACCAAGAATATTCCGCTTCCATAGGAGCCAAAAGAGCAGAACACCAAAGGCTCCCACTCAACGCATGCAAGAGCTGGGAATCTCACAAATTACGTCTTCAATGTATCATTCTCACAAAAGGGTTAATCAATCAATCAAAAAATACCAGAAAGGCTGGGAGGCTTGGCCTCCCCTGGGGCTGCCACCACGGCTGGTTACTCTGTGCTTTCACCTCAAAGCTCTGCCAAGCAGAGCTCCCACGCGGGAGAAGAAGCTGTCAGTGAGCGCCTCAAATTTGCCGTGCTGGCCAGTGGAAGAGTTTGTGGTGGCAGAAGAGTGTGCTCCACGTTCTAATTTCCAGGCTAAAGCCACTCTCGAGGGTGGCTCCACCAGGCATGTGGAGAAAATCACATGCAGCACTGGTCGAACAACACTCATTCGGGACAGGTGAAGGGCTGCTGTGGGTGTGGCCTTGTCGTCACTCACCAGCGACGACTAGACAGAAAAGTTCTGGAAAAGGTCCAGAAGCACACGGAGTCGACACGGCTACATTCCACCCTTTTATCCCAGATCTTTGAGACCCTGTCTTAGATGGAGAAAGTGGAGTGCCTGACGTGCACCCTCGGTCCTCTGGAGCCTCATGGCAGTACCCCTTTCCTTTATGTTCCTCTTCCGAACCATTAACGAGTAGAATAAAAAGAGTGAAACAGTTCCCTTCCCTACTGTCATGAGGTTTGGGGCAGGAAGTCACGGGTGCAGAAGGAAGGCGGAGGCAGCTTTAGGCCCCTGCCTAGCAAGTATCTAGCTTCCCCCTCTTCTACTACTTAACTTAAAACTTGAGATACAATTTCAGCTAAAAAGTTTATTTCTCAGTCAAAACTTGTTTCCCCTCAACCCTGTCCCTAAAGAAGAAATAAAATCACAGGTACATAACCAAAAACAAAAACAAAACAGAGAATCTGCTATGAGTAATACACTGCTAGCTCCTTTCCAAGGAAAAGCTCTTCTGGAAATTTCCATCTCTCAGCCATGAAAACAAATGTAGACGACACAAGGACCGTCTCACCTGTCTGTTCAGCGTGATGGCACTTGGCTGGCACTTAGTACAGATTCCATTTGGCCAGGGAAGGTGACCCTCGCACCCTGATTTAATCTTGCAACTGATGTTCTCCAGGGCAACAAACTTCCCCCTGAATAAGAAGAGAAGCAACTTAATTAAACATTACAAAGGTGAAAAGTTTAGCGGGAGACTGGGAATAACTATGTTAAATATCTTACACCTCCTGAATAGTGTTCCAACAGGCCAAGCATGAGGTAGGCAGCAGCAGGGAAAATGTACTAAAAGTTATTCTAATGGAAGTTCTATCTAAAGTTCTAGCACATTCAAAAAGCTAGCTTCTGTCCCCTATATTTACACTGTATAGGAACACACAAATATTTTCCTATATAAATACAGTTTCTACTTTTACCATGAAGGTTTTCAAAAATACTGTAGAATACCTACTGATCAAACCTGTGCCACTTAGAGGAAATGAGGTTCTTGTAAGTTTCATTAATTTATCAGTAACTTTAAGGCTGGCCAGTTAGCTCAGCTGGTTAGAGTACCTCCTTGTAACACCAAGGTCAAGGGTTCAGATCCCTGTATCAGCCAGCCATCCAAACCCCCTCCAAAAAAAAAGGATATCAGCAACTTTGACATTAGCCCAGTATTAACACATTTGTAAAGATTCTTATTCATAGGAAAAACCTGATTAGGATACATAATAAAGATTTCCCCACTCTTTTAGCTAAAATAAAAACTATTGTTAGAAGACAAACAAGAAGCTGCTGGACTTGGGGTGAATCTATATCAGTGACTTGTTTTCTCATTCATGAAATAGTCCAATAATTACATTTTCTTTTCTTCTTTTTTCCAGCTTTACTGCAGTATAAGTGACAAAAAACTGTACACATTTAAGGTGCACAACATGACATTTCCACGTGCATGCGTGCTGTGGAATGGCTGAACTGAGCTGATTAGCACATGCATACTGCAGTATAAGTGACAAAAAACTGTACACATTTAAGGTGCACAACATGACATTTCCACGTACATGCGTGCTGTGGAATGGCTGAACTGAGCTGATTAGCACATGCACCACCTTACACACTCGCCATGTGGGGTGAGCCATTTCATTTTCACAAGCCAGTGGTGCACTGGTAACACAGCAGCTAGGTCACGACAACTCTGTCGCCAAGTCTGCATGTTTTTTGGGGGGTTTTTTTGTCCTTTTTGAGACCGGCCGCACCGCGCTCAGCCAGTGAGCGCTGTGAGCGCACCGGTCATCCCCATATAGGATCCGAACCCGCGGCGGGAGCGCTGCTGCGCTCCCAGCGCTGCACTCTCCTGAGTGCGCCACGGGCTTGGCCCTGCATGTTAATGACATCTACAAACGTGCCCCCATGGGACACTATGTTCTCTCACCTAGACAAAGGCTGACCGAGTTCCTTCCACCACAGTAAATCTCCACTCACGGCTGAGTCTAGAGAGTCCCGCAGCTTCCCCATTCACAAGCAAGAGAGAGTTTATGGTGGGTTTTTTCTCCTGGTCTAACATTTTTAAAAAGTTGTTTTAGGATGTCAATGGGCCGTCAGAGGAAAGCTACCATCAGGTGAACGTGACATTCTTCACAAACGCTGCTGACATGGCTCAGCCACCACCGCCTCTTGTGGCATGGGCAGGAGTTACAGAACAATGGCTCAAGCCTGTTACCTTCCGGTCAGGTACACATGAAACAGACAGGGGCCGCATACAGACCAGCAGGCAATGTATTTTAAAAGAAACCAAGGGCCGAGCCTGTGGCGCACTCGGGAGAGTGCAGTGCTGGGAGCGTAGAGACGCTCCCGCCGCGGGTTCGGATCCTATATAGGACTGGCCGGTGCGTGTGCTCACTGGCTGAGCGCGGTGTGGGTGACACCACACCAGGGGTTGCGTTCCCCTTACCGGTCACGAAAAAGACAAAAAAAAAAAAAGAAAGAAACAAAAATGCTCTCGGTTCACCCCTTTCTGGCCACTGTACCACCTGCACACAGGAGCCAAGAGAAGGCTGCCTGCACTAGCTGAAGGTGTAGACCACAACTGCGGTGGCACCATTAGCCCAACCTACAACAGCACCGCTGCTTCAGCCTGGCACAGCTGCGAAAACTAAGCTGATAAAGAGGCAGGGCTCAAGGGAAAGTGCGAGAGAGGAGGTTATTACGGTGTGGCCGTTCTTTCTAAAAAGCAGGGGACGAGCTCAGATGTTGATTCCCCCAGGCGCTACGAGCGAGGGGAAGGTCAGTGCCAGCATGCATCGCCAGCCCCAGGCTCTGAGCTCTGCGATGTGCAGCAGGGTGTCTGTCACAGTCTCTACTCATCTATTTCTTTTCTAGAATCAGGACAAAATTCGTGTATTCCAACGCTTTGTGTCCCACTCTTGTCTGCGCTTTTTGCATTCACATGCCCAGTGGCTATAAGCAACAACTGCCAGATCCAGCAACAAGAATTCATGCACACCAGGATACGGCAAGGTACTTACTTGTCGGCCCCTCCGGTCAGCTTTCGGATGTAGGCATGGAAGGACATATGCTTCACGGGAGGCTCAAGATGGTTCAGGTAGTCTTCATCGAATGGCTGCCAAAACACACAGAGTAAGTGAGTATGGTCACGCACCTGCCAGGGCACAGGGAGAATGGCATGCAGCATGGCCTCGACAAGCCAGGGCCACAGAGAGCATGCAGGAAAATGGGTGCTGAGTTCTCACTTATTGTTCTAGGTCAGAGCCAAATTCTTCTCTGTATACCAGTTACCTTTTAAAGATTAAAATGAATCTCTATTAAATACAAAAAACTCAAAGTCAAATACGTTTCAGGAAAATTCTGCAAAACAAAAAGCCACAAGAGGATCTTCTGAAGAAAATCGGGTTGGCCTTGCTGCTGTAAATTTAGTGTTAACCAGTTACCAGTCAGCATTATTATGGTAACTCTCAATCTCATCGGGACACATCAGTAGAGGAGATGTGAGATTCAAGGCAAAGTAAATCAAAACAGTGATGAGCAGGAAACTGACAGGCCCAGCTCTGTGTCCGATCTTAAAAGAAGTATCCAGGGAGCCCACTGTAAGTGCTCCTCTTTGTCACAGCAATACAAATGCTTGAGCCATTCATAATCCACCAAGAAGGTCACTCCCATAAATAAAGGCTCATCCTCTCTGTGCAGCTTGCACTAGTGGGAATAAAAGGCCCAGGGCAATAAATAGATAAGTTCTTTTAAACCACCACAACCAAATGCAGGGACTTAGAGAAAGTACTCAGACAGCTCTGTCTATCAGCAGCCCATCTTGCCGGCCTGGGCGCTCACTCTGCAAAGATTCTCACCTCTAGAGGGACGCAGTGCACACATTTCCCCAGCGGGCCGTGGCGGCATCTGAGGAGAGCAAAGGGCAGAAGAAAGGCACAGCTGTAAGTATGTTTACTTTTCTGTTGCTGCCCCCCAATATTTCTTTTTTTTTTTTTTGTCTTTTTCCGTGTCTGGCAGCGGATCGCCACCCTCAGTGTCGCCCCCGTACCGGACCGGGACCGGCAACAGGATGGCAACCCTCGGTGTTGCTCCCGCGCCTCGCTCAGCCAGTGAGCGGCCGGTCTGTATGTGGGATCCGAACCCTCGGCGGGAGTGCCGCCGCACTTCCCAAGCGGTGCACTATCGCAGTGCGCCACCGGGCCGGCCCCTGCCCCCCAATATTTCTGACATTTAAAATGTACATTGTGCATTAGCAAAGTGCTTCCCTATCCATGTGCAATTATATTCCACTGGCATGTGGATGAACATTTTACTTTAATAGTTTAGTATTTATTTTGCTATGTATAGAAAAAAACTGACCAGCACTCAAACCTGTGATTTCATGGACATTAACTGCTTAAAATGACACTAACTACAAATAAAAGCGAATGTACTTGAAGTCAATTTAAATGAAAATGTTAATAGTAACAAAGCTGGTACATGAACACGGCAAAAACCCTGAGAGTGGAGCATAAATAACCCAACTTTTGAAAACACCCATTCATGCACCTTTTGGGAAAAAGTATAATAAAGGATGCTTGGCCATGTGAGTTTCGGACAGTTGCAGCCACGGAAGCTCAACCCGTACAATATAAAGGAGAGGTGTGCTTAGCTGATGAGGGCAGTGGGGGGTGGACAGCCAAGATACAGTCCCTCCGGGGCTCAATGAGATCCCTCTCGATGAGGTCAGAATGCTTAGATGCATGTGAGTTCTACCCTTCCGAGCAGAGACGCCCTCCTATGTCTCCTAATAGGCAGGCTCTCATCAATGATAGGTCAGAACTCACACACACACACACACACACACTCTCTCTCTCACTCTCGCTCTCTCTCTCTCTCTCTCTCTAAAAGACTCTAATGAAGCCGTGAAGCCTCAGTCTGTGCAAGGGAGCAAGCACTCGGTCCCTGGGCGGAAATGCAAACAGACGAGACTCGCGGGCTAATCGCTCTGGCTATGAGGTGGCTCCATGCCAACTGCAGCTGAGCACCATTTGTGGCTCTTTAATCTAAGACATAAAAGTTGCTAATGCAGCATTTGGAATCCCAATATCTCAATGTCAGCATCCCGTCACATTTACAGAGTGATGCAGTTAAAAAAAAGACTCCACCGCAGAGACAAACAACCTTTGCTCAGATAATTTCACATTACTGAGTGTAAATTCAGATGTTTCTAATCAGTTTCTTTAAAAAGAATTGCAAAAAATCTAAAATAAACAAAAAAATCTAAATAAACAAAATAAAATACACATGCGTGAGCATTCTGTATCAGCGTCGGTGGAAAGTGAGTATTCAAAGGGCAGCATCTTCTGGAAATGACGCTCACTACGGGGATGGCAGAACACACTAGTATAAATTGTCAAAGTCATCCTACCACTATTAAAGGAGAAAATCTTAACAAGCACCTTGCACTCGCAGACACCCCTCCCTTCTGTTGCCTGTCACTTGCTAAAGCCCCACTCTGCCACCAGAAGAATCCAGTATTTCCAGGGACATCATGGTAAAGACTTGGTTTAAGGTCCCCCAGCTCCCCCGGATACCTTTCAAATCTCTTAGTATCCAAACACTTCAAAGCCTTTGATGTGAAACATATTCTGAGATTCAAACTGATAGAAAGCTAACAACATAACCTGAAGTAAAATTTAATCTGAAAATAGATGGTCAAACTTGAACTTAGATTTCTTCATCAGATACTTATTAAAATGGCACATTATAAATATTTCCCTATACTGACCCATTAAGACCATCACATGTAGGACCCTGGACTCCCATGGAGCACTTACAGCTGTGGGTCTCGGCTTCTGTAAATCTTCCCATCCTGTTTGCTAAGGTACTGATCGATCTCATCTTCCACCACATTGGGAGCTCCAAAGGCCTTTAACCCCAATGTGGTTGACGTCTCCATTTCAGATGAGGGTCCAGCAAGGCTCGAGGGAAACAGGAACAACAAATCGCCATGCCTGTTCAAATGACAAACATTAAGTCAATGCCTTTCTTAACTCCACGACCTGAGCTGCAACAGAATACCAACTTGAATATGTGAATTCTGACATCTGCAAAAAGCAGATGGCAACCACCTTGAAAGTCTGAATAACAAAGTTTTCAATTTTAAGAGAACAGAATTCACTTCTAACATCTGTCCTATATTTCTTGGCATTATAAGGATCAGCAAAAGGTTCTCTGTAATTTAATTTATCTTACAATTTTATTGTAAAATTTCTGATATACGTCGACACGCCTGTTTGATTTTACATAGATGAGTACACGATCACAACATATCTTTGGGTCTTTAGGACAATCGCCCCCTCTCATTCTCTGCTTGGCTCCCACTTTCCTTCTTTCATTCCTTTGCTCTCTATTTGGCTCCTCCCCTCCCCACATTTTATCTACATAGTACATATCTTTCCATTTCTTTCTCTATGTGCACATACGCACAGGTATGCACAGACATGTGTAGGGGTTGGCATTGCCTTACAAAAATGGGATTGCCAGAGACATAATTTTACACCTTGCTTGTCTCATCCAACGACCCCTAACAAAATTCTCCAAATACCACTGGTCCATGTCTAATTACCACATTTAATGGCTGCATAACGCTCCCCAGAGGGGCTGCCTCATCACTCACTTGCACTCCCACACCAAGGAATGTGCACACAGCCTGCCAGTTTCTGCCACCACCACCAGCACCCACCAACACCCACAGTCAGATAATGGCTGCATAACGCTCCCCAGAGGGGCTGCCTCATCACTCACTTGCACTCCCACACCAAGGGATGTGCACACAGCCTGCCAGTTTCTGCCACCACCACCAACACCCACCAACACCCACAGTCAGATGCCCATGCAGCTTTACTTCTATAGGGCAGATTTTCGGGAGTGGCCCTGTTAGACTGAAAAGTTTGCCTTCGCTTCTGAAACTGCTGACCTGCTGCTTTCCAAAAATGCTGCCACAAGTCACATTTCCAACAGCATTAGCCTCGTACCAAAACTGGAAAATGACACAACAAAAAAAGAAAACTACAGTCAATATCCCTAACACATACAAATACAAAATCCTCAACAAAATACTAGCAAACCAAATTCAACAACACAACGAAAAGATCACTCGCCATGGTCAAATGGGATTCATCCCAAGAATGCAAGGATGACTCAGCATACACAAATCAATAAACGTGATACATCACATCAACAGAATGAAAGGACAAAAACCATATGGTCATTTCAATAGACACAGAAAAAGCATTTGATAAAATTCAACACCCTTCATGATGGGGAAAAAAAAAACACTTCACAAATTAGGCACAGAAGGAATATACCTCAACACAATAAAGGCCATATACGACAAACCATCAGCTAACAGCATCCTGATCAGACAAAATTTGAAGGCTTTTCCTCTAAGATAGGAAAAAAACAAGGATGCCCACATTCTCCACTCTTATTAACATAGTACCAGAAGTTCTAGCCAGTGCAATAAGGCAAGAGAAAGCAATAAAAGGCATTCAAACCGGAAAAGAGAAAGTCAAATTATCCCTCTTTGCAGATGACATGATCCTATACACAGAAAACCCTAAAGACTCCACCAAAAATTTTCTAGAACTAATAAATACAGTATAGGGGCAGGATACAAAATCAACACATAAAAACCAATAGCATTCCTATACACCAATAATGAAATATCTGAAGAAGAAATCAAGAAAGTAATCCCATTCACAACAGCTACCAAAAAAATGAAATACCTAGGAGTAAATTTAATCAAGAAGTGAGAGACATCCATGATGAAAAGTATAAAACATTGGTGAAAGAAACTGAGGAAGAAACAAATAAATAGAAAGATATCCCCTATTCACAGACTGGAAGAATTAATACCATCAAAATGTTCATATTACCCAAAGCAGTCTACAGATTCAATGCAATCCCTATCAAAATACCAATTACATCCTTTGCAGAAATAGGAAAAAAAAGATCTTAAAATTTGTACAGAACCACAAAAGACCCCATACAGCCAAATCAATCTTAAACAAAAAGAACAAAGTTGGGGGCATCACAATACCTGACTTCAAAATATGTTATAAAGCAATAATAACCAAAACAGCATGGTACTGGCATATATAACAGACAAACTGACCAAGGGAACAGAATAGAGGGCCCAGAAATAAACCCACATATTTACAGCCAACTGATTTTCCACAAAGGTGCCAAAAACATACATTGGGGAAAGGACCTCTTTAATAAACAATCCTGGGAAATCCGTATATTCACATACAAAAGATTCAAGCTAGACCCCTCTCTCTCACCATATATAAAAATCAACTCAAAACGGTCTGGCTGGTAGCTCTGTTGGTTAGAGTGTGGTGCTGATAACACCAAGGTCTGGGTTTTGATCCCTATACCAGCCAGCAAAAACAAACAAAAAAATCCACTCAAAATGGATTAAAGACCTAAGGTTAAGACCCAAAACTACTAGAAGAAAACACAGGGGAAACGCTACATGAAATGGGAGTGGGCAGTGCTTTTTTGAACAAAACTACAAAGACACAGGAAAATAAAGCAAAAATAGACAAGTGGCACTACCTTAAACTAAAAAGCTTCTGCACAGCAAAGGATAAAATCAACAAAGTGAAGAGACAACCTACAAAATGGGAGAAAGTGTTTGCACACATCAGACAAGGGGATAATATCCAGAATATGTAAGGAATTCAAACAACTCAACAGCAAAAAAACAACCCAATTAAAAAATGGACAAAGGACCTAAATAGACATTTCAAAAGAAGACATACAAATGGCCAACAGACATATGAAAAAATGCTCAACATCACTACTCATCAGGGAAATGCAAATTAAAACCATGAGGAGATAGTCATCTCATTCCAGTTAGAATAGCTGTTATCAACATGACAGAAAACAACAAACGCTGGTGAGGATGTGGAGAAACGGGAGCCCTCCTACATTGCTGGTAAGAGTGTAAATTGGTACAGCCATTGTGGAAAACTGTATGGAGGTTCCTCAGAGAACTAAAAATAGATCTACCTTATGATCCAGCAATCTCTCTACTGGGTACATACCCAAAGGAAATGAAATCAATATATCATAGAAACACCTGTGTTCCCATGTTCACTGTAACACAATAGCCAAGAGACAAAATCAACCTAAACGCCCATCAATGCATGAATGGATTTTTAAAATGGATAAAAAAAAACTGCGGCATATATACACAATGGAATACCATTCAGCTATAAAGTAAAAAAGAAAAGAAAATTAAAGAAATACTGTTATTTGCAGCAACACAGATGGAATTAGAGACTATCATGTTAAGTAAGGAAGGCATAGAAAGACAAATACCACATGGACTCACTCATATGTGGAATCTAAAAAAAAAAAGTGGTTCTCATAGAAGTAGAGAGTAGACTCATGGTCACCGAGGCTGGAAGGGGAATGCAGGCGGGGGAAGGACATGGTGGATGAATGGGCACAAAGCTCTGCTGTCTGCCCTGAGTGAGTCAACATAGAGTACGTGCCTATATCAAAATGACATACTGTACCCCGCAGATATGTACAAATAAACATTAAAATGAAAGAATAAGAGCAGAAGTCAAAAGTACAAAACTGCAAGGACACACGGACATTAAGAGGCTTGGTTGTAGTTCTTCAATAGATCTGTCCTCTCCTCTCTTTTCTTCCATAACTTAGGGGTGATAAAATTGCCAAACTGTAATCAGAGACTTCTGTTTCTAGCAGTGGGTTAGATATTCCTAAACACCCTCCAGCTATAAAATACTTGGCTCAAACACTAAATCAATTTTAACAAACAGACTCTAAAATACACTGCTGAGCTCTAAAGAAAGCCATGGAAATACTCAGTGTTTAAAACCCAGCAGTACATTCAAACAAGAACAGCAAAAGGACACAGAGCTCACAGCTACCCTCTGGGCCAAGGCCACCACCAGGAAGGCAGAGCTATGGGCAATGGGAGCCAAGGCCTTGAGCCTCCTCAGCAGCTTTAGCTGCGGAGCCTGAAACTCCCACATGAAACCAGGCAACTGAAGGACCTCTGAACAGCTGGGAAAAATCCACCAGCTGAAAATAGGAACCATGGAGAAATCCCATCTGCCTCCATCTACTACACAGCAGGAAACAAAAGCCACCTCTGAGGCTCTGTAACCAAAAGCCTGATCTGCCACACATCTAGGGGTGGAACTAGGAACACTCCTTGGCTCAGGAAGCCCCAAAACAGAAATCCCCTTGAAGGATTTGTGGGTCAATAGCACCCCCTTGTGCCAACAGAAGCAAATGCAAGCCTTCTCTGCAGAAAAGCAACTAAATCTAGGTCCTTCGGGACTCCACAAGACCAAGTTTGGCCAATGTAACCTCTCAGAACAAAACAACAAAAACCAAATGTACCCAACAAGCCACCAAGAGCAAGAATGAGCAGAGACAACAATAAACAGACTGCAAGTACTCACATGTTAGAATTATGAGATACATAATATAAACATTTAGCTGGCCAGTTAGCTCAGGTGGTCAGAGAGTGGTGCTGCTAACACCAAGGTCCAGGGTTCTATCTCTATATCGGCCAGCTGCAAAAACAAAACAAAACAAACAAGGAAAAAACAAAAAACAAAACAAAAAAAACACTTTCATGTGTTTCAAGTGACTGACAGGCTACCCAAAATAACCAAGTGGAATTCTGGGAAGTGGGCTGGCATGGGGCACAGAACCAGGGGCTCTTCTCAAAACCCCTGACACAGATGGGCAGACAGCACGCCACACCCATGGACAACGGCGACAACAAAGCCAGGGTAGGAGCACAAGCTGGCGCAGACACACCCCCAGCAGCCACAAGGGGCCCACATGTCCAGTAGGCCTGAGCCAGGGGGCTCCCCACCACAGTGGCTTTCACTGGAGGGCTGGCAGCCGTGAGAGCAGAGCAGACATGGGAAGGAGCCTGGAGCACCATGGCCCTGTAAGCACTCCACACCAACGGCCCACACCAACGGCCGGAAGCACTCCACACCAACGGCCCACACCATCAGAAAGGAAATAAAAAAATATTTAAAAGTTAAAAATGTAACCACTGAAATAACAAAGAGAATGGGGAAGAAGTAATATTTAAAGAGAGAGTCCCTTAGGACTAGCCGTTTAGCTCAGTGGGTAGAGTGCAGCCTTATAACACCAAGGTCACGGGTTCAGATCCCAAAACCAGCCAGCCGCCCCAAAATAAATAAAGAGATAATGGCTAAGAATTTTCCAGCTCTTTTAGGATAGGGCCAACTGCAGGAGCGAAGGCAAAACTGAGCAGGGCAGGGCCACAGGGTGGACAGAGAGAAGGCCCTGGGGGATAGGGAGCTGAGAGAGCTGAGGAAACAGCCCCGCAGCCTCTACCACTCCCCTGACCCACCAGGAGGAAGCCAACAAGTAAGCAGAGACATCCTAATTTTCCCATCCCTGTGTCTTTGAGAACCAGGAGTCTCAGCAAGATATAACAGAGAGGTTAAATAAAATTGGAAATATCAGCACAAACACGAGTTACTTTATCTTCAAACCCAGCTCTGTCCACTGAAGGACCTAGGAACAATGGCCAGCCCACTGGGAATGAGCGCCCTGCCTTTTCTACATGAACCAGACCTCTCAGTAACCAAATCACAGATGAGGGGACACATCTCTTAAAAGTGTCCCAGCTAAGAAATGAAAACTACGTCACAGAATTCGAACAGCACCATCATGTAATCCCCTGTCAATTAACCTAGGCAGAAAACATCAATGGCAGCTTACATCGAAAAAGTGTGAAAAGTGAGAACCAGACACGCTGTGGCTTCTGATGAAAGAGCACACCACCCATGCAGTCCTGCTGAGGGACTGGCCTGAGTCCACCAGGCGTCTGCAGCCTGCTTCCAAGCAGTAGGAAATCCAGGGCCCAGAGGGTCACGTTAAATAGCACCACGAATATGAAATCAGCAAAACTCAGGCAGTAGGAAACTCCACAAGTCAACGGCCAGAGTTCCTCATCAGATAAATTTTAAGGAAAGGAAAAGAAGCTGGCTGGTTAGCTCAGGTGGTTCAGAGCATGGTGCTGGTAACACCAGGGTCCAGGGTTCCATCCCTGTACCAGCCAGTGCCAAAAACTAAAAATAAAAAAGAACCTGAAGATTAAAAGATTAAGACCTACAAAATTTTTTTAAAAGCAAGACCAAACCATCGTGTCTAGGGATAGACACTTGGATAATAAAAGGATAAAGAAATGCAAAGACATGATTACTGTAGAAACCAGAATAGTGGGCACTTTCAGGGAAAAGCTTCTGGGGTGGCCGGGCAACACTCTCTCTTGACCTGGCTGTGTTTGCAGCGGTGTCCACATTAGGATCATCCACCACAACATACACTGTTCTTGGAGGTTTTTGGTACGTGCTCTTTTTTTTTTTTAAAGATGACCGGTAAGGGCATCTTAACCCTTGACTTGGTGTTGTCAGCACCACGCTCTCCCAAGTGAGCTAACCGGCCATCCCTACATAGGGATCCAAACCCGTGGCCTTGGTGTTATCAGCACCGCACTCTCCCAAGTGAGCCACAGGCTGGCCCTGGTACGTGTTCTACTTAGCAACAAAAAGGAAAGGGGAGCACAAAGGCCAAGCGATGGGAGAGAAGCAAGGCTGGCACAGGTGCATGTGAGCAGCCCGGCCACAAGCTGGGGGAAGGCACGTGGGGATCCACAGACTCATTCTGTTTACTTCCATATATGTTTAAAATGTTCCATATTCAAAAGTTTTCTTTAGAATGACCAGCCACATTTGAAAAGAAATCAAACAGAATATTCAAAAATGAAAAATGTATCCACTGAAATAATAGAGAGACTCAGGGAGAAGTAATATTTAAAGAGATAATGGCTACAAATTTTCCAGAAATGATATGCAGGTCTGAAGTTCAGAATCTGCAGATAAAGAAAGCACAATTTACAACCAGATAGGATTAAACAAAGTGTATTAGTCCGTTTCTGTTGCTTAAAATAGAATATGTGAAACTGGGCAATTTATAAAGAAACAAAATTTACTTCTTACAGTTTTAAGGCTGGGAAGTCCACGGCCCAGAGAACATTTTTTTATCTGATAAGGGCCTTCTCCAGAGTCCCATGACAGCGAGGGTATTGCACGGTAAGAAGGTCAAGAGCAAGGCAGAGCTAACCTGCTCACTTGCTCTCCTTCTAAAGCCATCAGAACCACACCCACAACAACCCATTAAAACCACTAACCCATCAACCCATTACTCCATGAATGGACCAACCCATTCATGAGGGCACAGACCTCACAATCCAATCACCTCTTAAAGGCCCCAGCTCCCACCACCATACTGGGGGGTAAGTTCCAATGTGAGCTTGGGGGATGTTCAAACCACAGCACAAACCATGAATCCACACCTGGACAAATCAAACAGAAACTGTAGGACTCCAAGACAACAGATGGTTTTTTCTTTATTTTATTTTATTTTATTTTTTTCCTTTTTGGCTTTTTTCGTGTCCGGCAACGGATCGCAACCCTCAGTGTCGCCCCCGTACCGGACCGGGACCGGCAACGGGATCGCAACCCTTGGCGTCGCGTCCGCACCTCGCTCAGCCAGTGAGCGGGAACCGGTCTGTATGTGGGATCTGAACCCTCGGTAGGAGCGCCGCCGCGCTCCCAAGCGGCACACTGTAGCAGTGTGCCACCGGGCCGGCCCTTTTCTTTATTTTAGCTAACACATTGTAATTGTACATACTTACGGTGTACAATCTGACATTTTGATACATATATATGTTGTATAACAATCAGGTCAGGGTAGTTAACGTATCAAACACCTGATGCATTTATCATTTCTTTGTGGTGAAAATATTCAAAAGCCTCTCCTCCAGACATTATGTAATATACAAAACTTAACTGTTAACCACAGTCACCCTACTGTGCAACACAACACCAGAACTTATCCTTCCTATCTAAGTGCAATTTTGTACCCATTGGCCAGCCTCTCCCTGTTTTCCCTCCTTCCCTCCCCTCCCCAGTCTCCACTGTTCTACTCTCTGCCTCTATAATATCAATCTTTTTTTTTCTTGTTAGATGCCACATATGAGTGAGGTCATGTGGTATTTGTCTTTCCAAACAGAAGATCTTAAAAACAGCCAGAAGGGGAAAAAAATATATATCATCTACACAGGAACAACAATTAGAATTATGATCAAGTGGTAAGCAGCAATAACCGAAGACAGAAGACTGTGGCTAGAAGAAAGGAACCATCATTCTTAAAAACACAGATGAAACAAAGGCATGTTTCAGACAATTCTCAAGTCAGACAATTCTTGAGCAGTGATCGAACTTGGTTCTCAGTCTATATCCACATTGGTTGGTAAGTATTACAACTATTTTTTAAAAGATGCACTAGGCGGCTGAGCCCGTGGCGCACTCGGGACAGTGCGGCACTGGGAGCGCAGCAGCGCTCCCGCCGCGGGTTCGGATCCTATATAGGGATGACCGGTGCGCTCACAGTGCTCACTGGCTGAGCGCGGTGCGACTGGTCTCAAAAAGGACAAAAAAAAAAAAGATGCACTAGGAAAAATAAAAAAAATAAATAAAAGATGCACTAGGATAATTCTGAAAAACACACACCCTAAGTGTACCTCTGGGATTGTTTAAATGTTCCAGTACCAGAGGGATTGGAATAGCTCACAGCACCAGGATTAAACCAACATTACAACTTTTTTGATGGCTTTGCCCCAAGCTGTTTCAATCCGTAGCCTCCCTTTCCTGCATCTAACTATCAGAATAGTTTTAAAAAACATAGCTGTGGCTTGTTCAGTGCTCACCATGTGCAGGTGCTACACAACCACATGAGGAGGCCCTCGTGCCCCTTGCAGACAAGGATATTGAGGCCCAGGGAGGTACAGCCACTTACCCAAGGCACAAAGCCCAGTGAGTGGTAAAGCATGAACCCACACTCATGCACCACTCGTTAGAAATGATTACCAAAGGGCCGAGCCCGTGGCGCACTCGGGAGAGTGCAGCGCTGGGAGGACAGCAGCCCTCCTGCCGCGGGTTTGGATCCTATATAGGGATGACCGGTGCACTCACGGCGCTCACTGGCTGAGCATGGTGTGGCCGGTCTCAAAAAGGACAAAAAAAAAAAAGAAATGATTACCAAGAAACAAAACCCTTTTTTTTTTTTTTGTCTTTTTTGTCTTTTTCCGTGTCCAGCAACGGATCGCAACCCTCAGTGTTGCCCCTGTACCGGACC
>NW_007726557.1:53542-64014 GCF_000696425.1 Galeopterus variegatus | reverse complement strand
GGTCCGGTACAGGGGCAACACTGAGGGTTGCGATCCGTTGCTGGACACGGAAAAAGACAAAAAAGACAAAAAAAAAAAAAAGGGTTTTGTTTCTTGGTAATCATTTCTTTTTTTTTTTTTTTGTCCTTTTTGAGACCGGCCACACCACGCTCAGCCAGTGAGCAGGAACAGTCCGTATGTGGGATCCGAACCCTCGGGCGGGAGCGCCGCCACGCTTCCCAAGTGGCGCACTATCCAGTGCACCACTGGGCCGGCCCCGAAACAAAACCCTTTACAAGCTCAAAGGAAAGATGTCGCTCGGCCCCTCTGGAAATGGACAGCAGCAACAACGGAAGGCTTCATCTAACAACAGGGGTAGCAAGCAAACAGTAGGTGCCCAATAAATCTTTGTTGAAGAACAGAAAATGAATGCTAGATATACTAACGTGTAAACCTAGAAATGACCAAATTGCTAAAACAGCCCATTATTCTGACTAGTAAATAGGCACAGGGACAGCCACAGCAAAACCACAGCCTCTCCAAACCACTCGGCCACTGGCTGCAGCACATGCCACCTGCAGCCCTGGGGGAAAGCTGACAACCCACTGCTGAGCTGAGCGCTGAGCTGAGCATAAGGGCTCTGAGCACTGACACGTGAGCAGGTGCTGAAACAGTGCAGACAGGAGTCAGCAAACTTGTTCTAGAAAGGGCCAAATGGTAAATATTTTTGGCTTTGCAGGCCACACGCTCTCCGTCACAGCTACTCAACTAACTCTGCCCTTGAAGCGTGAAAACAGCCACCGATAACGCCATGTGTTCCAGTAACACTTTACAAAAACAAGCAGCAGGCTCTAGTAAGAGGTCTCTGCAAGCCCCACTGATGGGACTGGCCAATACTACAGAGTGGACAGTGGGCCACACACAGCGGCCCTTCCAACCTGGCACACAGGGCTGACATGATTTCCTCCCATAGAGCTGCGTCCAAGGTCTTTCGCTCCCAACCAGCTGAGTGTGCAGCTTATCCCACCGCATACGCAGACCTGAGACAGCAACTCTTTCTCTTCAGTGACATACATTCCAGAATTCTGCAGTCAATCAAATCCACTCAACTGTAACTGCAAATTCAGGATGATTGCTGAATACCTGGCAAGCAACACAATCGCCTGTATTGTATCAGTTAACAGACCACACTCGAGTGGCGTGAGGAGGAAAGGGGATAAAACCAGATCACCTAGGTAATGGAGGTCATCAGGTCTCCCAGTCCCTGTGTTCTCCACACCGGGCACTTACTTGATTTTTAGCAAGTTGAGGGATTTGTTAGATGATGCTGTTATCTCTCCAGTCTTGTTTCTATTGATGTAAACTGAGAAGCCATTATTTTGGAAGCCAAACTCCTTTGCAACCTAAAAAGTTGCAAACAATAGAGATTTAATAAAATATTTAAGTATCAGTACACATACCACACATACATCAGATATTACTAGAAGAATACTGACTAGATTTAGAAACTGCTCGGCATTAACCAAATCCTCTTGTTATTTTACTCTTTTCAGAAAATGTATAGTGCTCATGCAGGTGTCATCATCAGAGAAATGGCCAAAAAGCAGCAAAGGTCTCGTGTGAACGATAAAATTGTGTGAGACATTGAAGAGGTTGAAGCAAGACCATGGCCACTTTTGGAAAGTTTAATTTTTACTTTGAAACCAAATGTAAAACTCCAGCTCCAGTTCTGACACCTAACAACAGAAGGGAGACAAGGGCAGAATGATGCCACCAACTCCACCACAAATGCCTGCTGGGCGGGGCGCTCTGCTGGACGCCAGGAATGCTCATCCGCTCATCAGCAGGTGTCAGGCAGTCCCATGTCCTGGGCTCCACTCCAGATGCTCAGAACACAACAGTGGATTAAAAAAGATAACACCCTCTCTCGAGGATCTTACCATCCAATGGGGGAGACAAAGTCAACAAAGGCAAGAATTACAGGTTGAGATAAACACTATGACAGAAGAGGAAAAGGGAGGACCACAGGAGAGGCCACTCCCAATGGGAGGCCAGAAGTCTCTCTGCAGAGACGTAGATGAGCAGAGCCCCAAAGGCGGAGAGTAAGCCATCACGCACAGAGCCAAAGAGAACACCGCAGGCAGGAGCAGCTAGGACAAAGGCCAGGAGGCAGTAAGGGCAGTGAGAAGACAGAGGCCAGAGCCCAGTAAGCAAAATGAGGCTGGCGAGGTAGACAGGGGCCCAGACACACAGGACCACGTGAGTTGTGAGGATTTTGGATTCCATCCCAGGAGCCATGGAAAGCCATGGGGCTGAGGGCAGGGGGTCACTGAGTCCCTGTTTCTCAACAGCACTCTGCCAGAGAGACAAGGCCAGGACAGCAGGGATGGAGGGAAGAGCACACCTTCCAGCTGTGGGCATCAGCAGCCCCTGCTAATGGGCAGGATGAGGGGCGGGCATGGAGTAGGAAAAGGAAGGACTTCAAGGTGGGGCTTAGATTTCTGGCTTGAGCAACTGGGTGAAGGTGACACCTGAAAGGGAATGAGGGAATGATGAAAGTGAAGGTATCAAATAATTATAGTACATCTGATATAAAATCCTAATTTTGTCTTGAGAACATTTCTGTCATCACTTTCACAAATTTCAGAATGGAAAAGTGATTTGAAGTTATCTTTTAATCTTTTTTTTCCCACTGTGTGGAATAAAGCTACCTCCCCTAATACTAAGTGACCAGAGCTTTCTGCTTTATGCAGGTCTCTTGTAGGACAGAGAAGGAGCCGCGTTTTCAAACAGGATGGCCGGAAACAGCACTTCCTATGTGCTGAGTCCCACTTCTGGCAGATGCAGAAATATGCATAGAGTATGATACTCCTATGAATATTGTGCCTTCTTTATCTACAGGTATAGAAATCTAACATAAAGCACTGGGGATTTAAAAAATACCTCAGCAGAGTCTTACAAGAGTATGATTAAAATCTTAAAAACTTGGGCCGGCCCGGTGGCGCACTGCTACAGTGCGCCGCTTGGGAAGCACGGCAGCGCTCCCGCCGAGGGTTCGCATCCCACATACAGACCGGCCGCTCACTGGCTGAGCGAGGTGCGGGAGCAACACCGAGGGTTGCGATCCCGTTGCTGGTCCCGGTCCGGTACGGGCACGACACTGAGGGTTGCGATCCATTGCCGGTCACGAGAAAAGGAAAAAAAAAAATCTTAAAAACTTGGGCCGGCCCGGTGGCGCACTGGAGAGTGCGCCGCTTGGGAGCGCTGCGGCGCTCCCACCAAGGGTTCGGATCCCATGTGGATACTGGTTCCCGCTCACTGGCTGAGCACGGTGCGGGCGCAACACCGAGGGTTGCAATCCCGTTGCCGGTCCCCGGTATGGGCACGACACCAAGGGTTGCGATCCCGTTACCGGTCAGTAAAAAAAAAAGACAAAAAGAAAAAAAAAATCTTAAAAACTTTATATTCACACCTGAGGTAAACTTGATGTATATAAAATAATATTCTGAATGTGATATTATAGGCAGACTCTATGCCTTTAATTTCACTTTATGTATGCATAAGAATTATATGTGATTAAAATAACTTCTAAGTAAGTCTAAAAAAGCACTTTATGTAAGTATAAGATAAAATTCCAAATGACAAGGAAAAGCAGGTGTGACCATTTTTCTTTCTTAGTGGTACATGACATTTCTTATTAAACTCAATAGTGTCTTAGATCTAATGAAATACAGCAATAGTATAGTACAATCCTATTTTGGTGAAAGTATGTGTATACATATGAGTAAATATAAGGGTACTTCAAAAAGTTCGTGGAAAGATTTGTATTACCTTTTAATTCTATTCTTCCAGGAATTTTTTTTTTTTTTTTTTTTTTTTTTTTTGCAGCTGGCCAGTATGGGAAACCAAACCCTTGACCTTGCACTCCACCCGAGTTAACTGGCCAACCTATAAAAGCCTCCTTGAAAAAGTGGCCTGGTACCTTGAATACGTGGTTACAAGCCTTGCAGTGAGTAAAGGACGTCACTTCCCGACAGGCCTGGGAATTTCAGGGTATTTTGGGGGAATTCAAGCGAGAAGAATTCACCCAATCTTAGGTACTGAAGGTAAAGTATTTCTTTTGTTGTTCGTTTTTTTGTTGGCTGGCCAGTATGGGGATCTGAACCTGTGAGCTTGGTGTCATAAGGCTGTGCTCTAACCACTTACTGTGCCAGCCCCCAAGGAGCTTTTTCCAGTGTCCTCATGTGTGTGGGCACGCATGCATGAGCAGATGTAAAGACACACTATGTTAAAAATTGTTATTCTGAGTGGTAAAATTACAAGTGATTCTTACTTGCTTCTTTATACCTTCTGTATTGCTCGTCCTTTTATAATAAAATATATTATTTTCATAATCAGAGGAAAGAATTTTTATTTGGGGGAAAACATACTTCAGAGTAACTAATGTGTTTGTTTTTGAGTACTCTCAAGAAAATTTCTCCTAAGCAATGACTAGTGTACTAACGGTGACTTCAGTGACCCAGCAGTCAACTCTAAACCACAGCTCACATACTCCACTTCCAGTGACTAGCTGTCATGTCTGTACTTTCCTATGCAAGACAACAAAGAACCACCCTCAGGGAAATAACCAGAATTTCAGAACACTTCCGAAACAAATAAAGTTAGAACAACAACACTGTATTTTTAGGTTTCTCTGAAACCTTCTGAATTTAGCCTGTTTGACAATTCTACATTTTATACCAAGCACAAAAACCTCAAGTTAAAAACAAAACAAAATCATTAAAAAACAAAAATGAAATCATTATCTCTAAGTGGTTACTATAGACTAAAGTTTAAGAAATCTCCCTATCACAAAACCTTAGAAAAGTAGACAACTCTATGTCCTCCTTGTATTTCTGGTGTTTATCCCCACAATTTTCTAAGCAACTGCTACTTAATCTTTGTCTCAGATGATTTCCCAAGAATTCTAACATTAAGGCTGGCAGGTTAGATCAGTTGGTTAGAGCGTGGTGCTAACAACACCAGGGTCAAAGGTTCAGATCCCCGTACTGGCAGCTGCCCCCCAAAAAGAAAGAATTCTAGCATTTATTAAATCATAATATCCCTAGGTACAAGCTGATATGGTTAGCTGCCACTAAAAGAGCCATGAGTAGATTATTAAAATTTTCTTGAAGACTTGTAGATTCTCTTCTCTGCTATCTATTGCACCTAATTCTTTTTCCTTTTATTCTTATAAATATGGTCACTTAACTACTGCAACTGGAAACATGATAGCAACCGTACTCTAGAAATCAAACTTCCCAAATAAGTTGTAACTTCACTGACAGATTACAGGCCTAGTGTGACCCTCAGCAAAACTTTACCTCTCCAGCCTTCAATCTCCACCTTTGTGAAAATAAAAAGATTAGACTATATAACACTGAAGAATCCCTCTTGCTCTAATATGCATTAGACATTATACAGTATATATAATTTGGTTTTGTTCATAAAACTTTTTTACTTTTGAAAAAGGAAAAATTGTATATGAGTATATGAGGGTGCTTCAAAAAGTTCCCCCCAAAATTCACACTACTTTTCAATTCCATTTTCCCACAAGTTTTTTGAAGTGTCCTGCTTGAACAAATTCAAATAACACAGAAATATATAAAATGGGCTGGCAAACTTCTTCTGTAAATGGGCCAGATAGTAAATATTTTCAGCTTTACATACAAAATGGGCCATATAGTCTCTATACACAACTATTCAACTCTGCTGCTATAGCTCAAAAGCAGCCATAGGCATACAAACTAATGAGTATAGCTTTGTTCCAAGAAAAATTTACTTACAAAAATAGGAGGCCAGAGACATTGGTCAAAGGATACATAATCACAGTTACATAGGAGGAATAAATTTCAAGAGATCTATTGCAAAAAAAAAAAAAAGGAGGCTGGTCCTTGCCAACCTCTGGTATAAAGTCTAAAGCAAAAGCCACCCTCCTTACTTCAGACCTCTCCTCCTGGGTTGCCCGTTTTGAGTCTGGCTTGTGCTCCCTCACACTGCTTTCTGTGCTCACACAGATGTGTGCACGTGGCTTTAATTTTTTAAAAATAGAGTGGGATCATTCTACACATGTTTTTAACAATTCCCCTTTGACAGACGACAGTTTTCTTTTTTCTTATTTCCAAATTTTCACTATCACAAATATTACCCCTAGGAAATACCTTTACGCTTACCTTTGGGGTCTTGGTCCTACAATTTTAAGCAGTGATCAGCTGTGACACACATCTGATGCTGTAGCAATCCCACCCAACCACGATAAAGAAAAGCCACATCAGGCAATTTGGCAGTGGGAGGAATTAGGAAATGAGGAAAAGAGAAAAGGTGTAGATGGGAATCACAATGGAAAATGGAAAGGATGAGGAAGGCAAACACACAAGCCACAGATACCTTTTTCAAAAATGTTGCAGCTGTTTCTCTCTTTGTTGCCGTGATCCTCTTCACCCCATCTGGGGACTGGACACGGATTATCTGTTGTAAATGAAACAAGATGGTGACTGAACAGCCTAGTGAGGTCCTGATCTATTACTATGACTCAGATCTGTAGTCTTCAGCATCTGGATCGCTGAAACTTAACACCAAACCTCACCATTTCCCTTTCAATACCCAACTCAATCTTTTTAGAAGATGAACCAGAGGGGTGAGACTCATCAACATGGGGGAGACACCCTAAGAGCACTGTCCTGATTGCCAACTCTTATAGCCTCACTCAGAAAAATACAACTTCAATTTTTTTTATTTTTAAAAGATGACCGGTAAGGGGATCTTAACCCTCGACTTGGTGTTGTCAGCACCACCCTCAGCCAGTGAGTGAACCGGCCATCCCTATGTGGGATCCGAACCCGGGGCCTTGGTGTTATCAGCACCACACTCTACCGAGTGAGCCACGGGCCGGCCCACAACTTCAATTTTTAACCATTATATACAAAGAGTATTTTTATTTTTGGTGGCTGGCCAGTACAGGGATCTAAACCCTTCGTCTTGGTGTTACAACACGGTGCTCTAACCAACATGAGTTAATACAAAAAGTATTTCTGAAACACTTTCTTTCTCTTTAAACTTAAAAAAAAAACAGAATCTCACCATGAATCACAATGACTGGGTTCTTTAGTAGAGTTTTTATTGATTTTGTTTGTTCTGTTTTTGGCAGCTAGCCAGTATGCGTAGGGTTTTTAAAACCATATTTCCATGGTAAGCCTGAAAAGGTTGGCCTGCCTGGAAGACTACTGGACAAAGAACATCGATTTTCATGTTGATCAAAGCCCTTCTGAAGGTGGGTTATCACGTCTGGCCAACTGTACAAGTCCATGCTTTAGTCAGGGAGCATGAAATGGCATGCCCTACTGCAAACAAGACAGATGCTGTTCCAACCACCTGGAGGATGGGAGGAAAGACAGACAGGAATATGCCAAAAAATGCTCATGCTGTGACTTCTCCCCTCAGCAGTTACTGATGGTGTGCTGAATTTAAAACAGTGCTATGCAGACAAAAAAATGTCACAAGCCATTGTTTAAAAAAAGATTTACACGATACCTGAGGAAGTGCCACAATGGCTTCCAGTCTACTAAACGTTGTCCACTTTTATCAAACTAATTAAGGATAGGGCCAGCCCATGGCTCACTTGTGAGTGTGTGGTGCTGATAACACCAAGGCCACGGGTTCAGATCCCATATAGGGATGGCCGGTCAGCTCACTTGGAAGAGCGTGGTGCTGACAACACCAAGTCAAGGGTTAAGATCCCCTTACCGGTCAGCTTTAAAAAAAAAAAAAAAAAAAAAAACTAATTCAGGATAATCTAGATTTTCCTAAAATAGCGTGACCCTGTCTCTCATTTTCTAATAATTTTCACCTGGCTGAAAAGGCTTTGCCCTCACATGTTCCAAACTTTTAAAATATTGTTTTGAATAATCCTATGAATATCCCAGTTGTTAAGACGTTATTTTATACCTTTTTGCTTCTTAGCCACATCTGTTTAATTCTCTCACTCATCTGTGTTAAATGTGAATACAGATGAATTCTTTCGACTTCTGATTTCTAGTACACTTCATTTTGGATTCAATACCTAGGAAAAATGTTCTCATAATACACAGCATTAGATAAATACTTCTATTTACTTGTTTCTAACATCTGTCTATAACGTTGAGGCATGTCAAAAGTGAAGAACTCTGTTCTCTGAGATTCTGTGAATGTTCCTCTAACTGATCACTGAGGAACAAGAGCACGTCTCCTCCACTCCTTGAGGAACTGTCCGGCTGAAGAGTTCTCAAGCTTAAGATCCTCTAGGGCCGGCCTGTGGCTCACTCGAGAGAGTGTGGTGCTGAGAACACCAAGGCCCCAGGTTCAGATCCTATATAAGGATGGCCGGTTAGCTCACTGGGTGAGCGTGGTGCTGACAACACCAAGCCAAGGGTTGAGATCCCCTTACTGGTCATCTTTAAAAAAAAAAAAGAAGATCTTCTGATCCCCACACCAGCCAGCCACCAAAAAAATTTAAAAAAATAATAGTGAGTCATCCACCTTGATCTTCTACAACAAGGATGGGAGTCCAGGTTTCCAAAACCAAATCCAGTATTAAACAAAAGACAAACATAACTCACACCGAAGAAAGTTCTGGCTTGACCTTTCACATAGTCTACAAAATAAAATACACCGAGGAGACAGATCTGGCAACATGGACATATACCTTCGGTAACTTAGGTTTCCCTATTTATAAGAATATCAGCCAGAATACTTCCTGAGGGAGCTGAAAAGTTGGTGATATACAAACCAGTTATACAGATAGAAATTTTTTTTAAAAGACCACTTCCTACACACAAAAAACTTTTGAAATTAATTTCACTTGTAAGGTTTTTTTTTTTTGGTGGCCGGCAGGATCCAAACTCTTGACCTTGGTATTATAACCCCTCACTTTAAACCAACTGAACTAATCGGCCAGACCCTGAAATCAATCTCAGCTGTGTCTGTTATTAATTCCCTACAATCTGAGAATTTGACAAGAGACCCAAAGCTATCAATACGACCTGCCTTATATACACTAGTGGAAAAAAGCTCTTATCTGAAACAACTCACTTGTCGATGGCTACTTTAACACAGTTAAATTGCAATAATAAATAGAAAGTTTGAAAGCAGACTTGAGTGCTAATTCCTAACCTATTTCTAGGTAAAATCACCAATTATTAGCAAATTTTATGTTTAAAAGGAGTCCACGTTTCTGAAGTTTCTCTTGTGCCATTTATACATTTTGCTCGTCTCCAGACTGGGAAACGTGAAGGAGACAGGAGGAACCCTGAACTAAGAGACGGAACCATGGGCCGGCCTGTGGCTCACTCGGTAGAGTGCGGTGCTGATAACACCAAGGCCACGGGTACGGATCCTATATAGGGATGGCTGGTTAGCTCACTGGCTGAGCGTGGTGCTGACAACACCAAGTCAAGGGTTGAGATCCCCTTACCGGTCATCTTTAAAAAAAAAAAAAAAAGAGACGGAACCATGACAGAAAAGCTGTATGCTCAAGAGCGGGATTTTCCTGGAGAACCGGGACATCCAGAAAGGACTGCCCTCTCCATGCTGGATGGCTGGCAAAACTGCAGAGGCTGCCTCAGTGCTCAAGCATGAACACTGCTTGTCACCCAACACTGCTCTGCTTCCCCCCAAATCCCAAGTACTCCCTAATGGTAACCAAAATTCTTCTGTCCAACTGGTCTGTTAATTTTGCCCCTGTCACACGTACGAGGGTCCTTCAACGAGCTCATGAGGGGACCTTCCCACAAGTTAACAAAGGACTGGTTCGTTTTCTCATCTTTCGTTGACGTTCCTTACTTTAAGGGGAAGGGAGTGTGACAATTCCTCATTCAGGTATAAAGTGAAATCAACCCTTTTGACAGCGTTCCTGGTCAACAGGTGGCTGTCAGGTTCTCCTCGCAGCCGAGGAGCAGAACCCGCCAGCTCCTGTGTCCTCCGCCCCTCGCGGGGAGAAGTTCCTGGACGTCCCATGTGCAGAAACAGCCCTGCTCTGAACGACTCACGACCAGGCGCCTCCCGGGAGGGCGGAGGAGGCAGGAGAGCCGGCAGGAGAGGAGGAGAGCGTGGTGCTGAAGACACCAAGGTCAAGGCTTCGGATCCCCGTGCTGGCCAGCTGCCAAAAAAAAAAAGACAAGATGTCAACGTACGTAAACTTTAGACTTGGCTGGTGTGACAATACCACGTTCACTCGGTTAGAGCCCGGTATTGTCACACCAATGGCTCAGGCCCTTGGGCCAGCCAGCCAAAAAAAGCACAAACCTTAATCTTGTGCTTCATATTTAATGTGTTAGTATTTTAACTTTTTTTTTTTTTCTGGCCCTGTTCTGGGAGAATTAACTTATTTAGAAATGACCCAGATAGGGCCGGCCCATGGCTCACTCGGTAGAGTGCGGTGCTGATAACACCAAGGCCCTGGGTTCGGATCCCATATAGGG
>NW_007726557.1:51560-52108 GCF_000696425.1 Galeopterus variegatus | reverse complement strand
CTGACAACACCAAGTCGAGGGTTAAGATCCCCTTACCGGTCATCTTTAAAAAAAAAAAGAAATGACCCAGATATTTAATAAGTATCTATTACTTAATTTCACCTTAACGTTTCAAGTTACCAAAAAGATTTTTTAGTTATAACACCAAAGTCAAGGATTCAGATCCCTGTACCAGCCAGCCGCCCACCCCCCAAAAAAAATAAAGAAAAATCTATGAAGAGTTAACTTGTAAACATTTATGCCTAATTTACTTCTTTTAACAACCATGCTTGAACTGTTCATGAAAATTCAGTGAGACATTGTACAAAACTAACCATCATCTCAAGCTATTTTCCGGTTAACCATTCTTACAGCAGGGGAATGGTAGGCAGTCACGACCTAAGCAAGAACCCTAAAGTTAAATACATGGGTGCTTTGCTGATCAGAAGACACGGCTGTTTACATTAACCCCAAAATAGTAAACTAATCTTGTTTACCTAAGATTTACCTGACTCATGTGAACTAAAAAGCATTTGACTTAGGTTCTTCACACACGCACACACGCGCGC
>NW_007726557.1:31092-50699 GCF_000696425.1 Galeopterus variegatus | reverse complement strand
CGTGGCCTTGGTGTTGTCAGCACCGCACTCTCCCGAGTGAGCCACGGGGCCAGCCCTAAAAATTTTTTGGTAGCTGGCCAGTACGCATGATCTCCCAAGTGAGCCACCAGCCAGCCCCTAAGCCTACTTTTTTAAAGCCAATTAATTAGAGCTCTTTCATATATTTTGGTAGAGAAATATCACATACATATAACACGTATGGATGTGTAGACATATGCACACACAGACAGAAGCTAATCTTACAGCTTTCATTAAGGTTCTTCATTTGCCAGTTTTTAAATACTTTCCCACATTAGACTATCAATCCTTCAATCACCCATTCCATGACCCCAAGCAATTGCTAGCCAGTCAACTCTAAACTTTTCTTCCAAAGAAATGGCTCTCATCAGTTGGTTAGAACATGGTGTGGATAACACTAGGGTCCAGGTTTCATTCCTGTTACAGGCCAGCCTCCAAAAAAAGAAAATTTAAAGAATTTTTAAAAACCAAAGGGACAGCTCCCATATTAAGCAAGGTAGACAGTTTACATAACTTAGATCTAAGCAGTATTATTTGCACAAACAAAGGAAGGTATAGGTAAAGGCCCAGTTAAGACAAGGTGTCTGGAAAAAGCAATTTAAACAAAGGTAAGGTTTGCCACGTAAAGTTTAAGTCAATGTCTTCTTTGCAAAAGTTTCTAGTGGTTTAGGTGCAGAGAGGGAGATGCCTTTATAAATGGAGATTCCCCTTACAGATGTAAGGTTTTTTACAAAGAGTTTCAAAATAGCCAGCTAAACATCAGAAAGTTGTATTTGGAGGGCTGGCCTGTGGCTCACTTGGTAGAGCATGGTGCTGACAACACCAAGTTGAGGGTTAAGATCCCCTTACTGGTCATCTTTAAAAAAAAAAAAAGAGGAAATTGTATTTGGGTTGCAATTTTTTTTAAAAGATGACCAGTAAGGGGACCTTAACCCTTGACTTGGTGTTGTCAGCACCACGCTCAGCCAGTGAGCAAACCGGCCATCCCTATATAGGGATCCGAACCCGTGGCCTTGGTGTTATCAGCACCACACTCTCCCGAGTGAGCCACAGGCCGGCCCTGGGTTGCAATTTAGTTCCACAGTCAGTCTTTCCAATTTAGCTTATTTCTTAATTAGATTATTTCCTTGGGGAGTGTGGGGGGAGCACAGTATGGAGCAGAGCAAAGAAAGTGTTTTCTCTGCATGTTTGTCCTGAGGGCCTAACTTTTAGAAATATTTCAGCTCTCTTTTGCCTTTGGGGTGAGATCTCATCAATTAGTAACTTAAGCTCTTCATTTAATCTTCTGTGAACAGCCTTTTAAAGATATAATAAAATCTTTTTGAAATCTTTTTAGAAACTTCTGGGTGGGCCAGTTTGTGTGCCCTTATTTTTAAATGCACTTTAGCCCTTCCAAGACCCAGAGCCATTCCCAAAAACAATCAAAAGAAAGACTTAGATAATGCCTTGAGAGCTGGAACAGTTGGTCTAGTCGCAAACGGGGCGCAACCTGTCTTTCCGTCCCGCCATATCCCTGGGGTTCCCAATCTTTTGGTTGGCTACCTGCACACGCCCCCAACAGGCAGAAAGTCAAGCCAAGTTCTCAGGACAAAGAACCGGACTAACTGGAAAGCAGTGGCTGCTTGTGGGAGGGGACTAATCGGTCTTAAAGGACAGCGTTGTTCATCAGGAATGTTCTACATAATGGCCATTGTAATATGAATTATTTTTAGTAAGATTTTGCCACTTTTGTAAATATCTGCAGCTTCCATGGCCTTTATTCTTAAACATGAAACAGGCAGGCATACCAGAAGGCAGAGTACTCAGATCTTTAGAAATTAGGATCACATTCTGATGGTGGATCTTGGTTTTTTCAAAGCTAACATGGCTTTGGCTCATTTTCCAGTTTCTGTCTGATCCAGCCAGACACTTGAGGTCTCCCTTACCTAAGTGCACAAGAAAAAAAAAAAAAAAACTGCTCTTGCCGAGGCCATCAGGCCATCCTTGCCGGGTGATTGCCTGCATCACCCTGGCACTCTGCAGAGAGTTCCCACCCAAAAGACAGCCCTCACCAGATGTGCTGCCTGGACTTTGAGCTTCCCAGCCTCCAAAACTGCAAAAAATAAACCTCATTTCTTTATACATTGAAAAAAAAGAAAAGAAAAACAAAGAACCCGCATACCCGCAAATTTCAAAAGCCAGAGTTCACAGCCCCTGCAGTAACAACCACTTACTGCAGCCAATGTCAGTTACCTTCTGTTGTTGTTTTTTTTTTTTCTATTCATCAGTTACCTTTAAACGCGTCCCTTTTTACCAATGACTTGTCAGCCACAAACCCAAAGGTCATGTGCCCTGCCAGAGCACAAACCAACCCGTGGTTCCCCAAGATCAGATGCATTCTCACAATGCAAAATAACCCTTGGTACCCCACATTCATGCTCTCACAGTGCACCCAACCCTCGGTACCCCAGAGGCCAAAAAGGCAAAGAGAGAAGAGCTGAGACCTGAGGGGACCCCCTCACGACTCTCAGGGCTCCTTGAGGAAGACAGTGTTCCACCCCCTGAAGAAAAAGGGGTTAGCAGTGTCTTTTCTGCCTTCCCCAAGGGGTCTTGAAGTCATTAGCAGCCTCCTTCAGGTCCCTCAGTGGTCACTAGATCTGTCAAAGGACATTACAACAAATTTAAAGATTTCAATTGGTTTTATTGCAATTCTAGAATCAGACAACTTATTCTATAAAGTACAGTAAGTGTTCCCCCAATTACCTTTTCTTGTAAGGACATTGGATTAGAGCCCACCCTGAGGGACTTTAAAGGCCCCATATCTGAGTCACATTCTGTGGTAGTGGGGGGAACACAATTCATCCCGTACAGTCATTGACAAGTATAATTTCATTCAAATGTTACCCAATATGAGGACAGGACTGAGATGGAGGTAGAGGATCTGTCACCATCACCGTGAGAGCCTGGCCATGGAGGTGGATGCAGGAACTGATAATGTCTGGGTTTGTCACTGTTGGGGAAAAGGAGAGTAAAAGTTGGAGATGGAGGTCCATCCCCCAGCTCTAATCCTTGCTCCAACATCCTTCCTGCAGCACAGCCGACTGAGTGATCACAGAGAGGAGCTTCGTTTCTCAGCAACCTCCATTGTCTCCCCGGAGTAAGATCTGAAGACCTCAGTGTGGCCTGTGAGGCCCCACATGATCCCTGTCACCTCACTGCTGTCTCTCCTGCCACTGGCTGCCACGTGCCCTGCACAGCCATGCAGCCTCCACCCTCAAGCCTGCCCGGCGTGCTCCCACTAATCCCGCTAAGGCACTGCACTGGTGCTGGAAACACTTGCCCCCTTCCATCAGTGCAGCGTGTACTGGCATGCACCGCCAGGACCCCCGCCTGGGACAAAGCATGCACTTCCCAACACAGAGGGTGTAGATGGCTAGAAGCTCTAGGTTGAGTTCTGTGTATGAAGAGAGCTGCCTCGCCCAAGATCACAGTGACAAAGCATGCACTTCCCAACACAGAGGGTGTAGGTGGCTAGAAGCTCTAGGTTGAGTTCTGTGTATGAAGAGAGCTGCCTCGCCCAAGATCACAGTCCCTTCCTCAAGTGGCCCAGGCCCAATGACAGCCGATGGGTACAACAGCCCAGCCCCTTGTCCCACCGGGGACAACTCTGCAGGGCAATCCCAGCTCCACAGCTCCTCACGGACCTACCAGGACCATTGTTGTGACCTGTGACAGCTCACCTTCTCCCTTCACCCAACTCTGCTGCCCGCAGACCCTGATCCCAAGGGCAGACCCTGTCGACTTCCCACGCAGTGATCTCCCCCAGAGCCGGCCTCTTGGGGACTGAGCCAGAGAAAACCCATGACTTGTTCCTTCACATGCTCAGGTTCCTTCTTAAGTGTCTTCTTTCTTCTTTAATTGAGATGAGGGCTGGCCGCTTGACTCAGTTGGTTAGAGCACAGGCTCGGAACACCAAGGTCAAGAGTTTGGTTCCCCATACATGCCAGCTGCAAAAAAAACAATAAGAATGAAAGCTTTAGTTGAGATGAAATTCTCGTAACATTAGCTATCTTAAGGTCTACGATTCAGTAGCACCCGGTACATTCACAATGATGTACAACCACCGCCTCTCTCTAGTTCCAAAACATTTTCACCACCCCAAAAGGAAAGCTGTACCCATTAAGCCATGGATCCCCATTCCCCCCAGCTCCAGTCCCTGGCAATTCCCAGTTTGCATTCTGTGTCTATGGATTTACCTGTTCCAAATACTTTACATAAATGGAAATATACAAGATGTGACCTTTTGTGCCCAGCTTACGTCACTTATCATAGTGTTTTTGAGGTCCATCCATGTTGTAGCAAGTGTCAGAACTTTATTCTTTTTCATGGCTGAATAATATTCCATTGTATGGATAGACCTCAATTTACTTATGCATCAGTTGACAGATATTTTGGGTGGCTTCCACCTTTTAACCGTGATGACTAGCACTGCGATGCACATGGGTGTACAAGTTTTCTTTGAATGCCTGCTTTCAATTCTTTCGGGTATGCACGTAGGAGTCAGACGTCCTTTTACAGTGAGGCCCTCCTAAGCTGCCTAATAGGAGACACCCCCGCCCTCAGCACACCTTACCCTCCTGACTTTGCTTCATAACACGATTGGCATGTATAATATGGTCATGTATATGTTTACCTCTCTCTTTGCTTATTTTATGACTTCCCCCTGTACAAGAATATAAGCTCTTGATGATCATTAGTTTTCTTCACGGCCGTGCTGCCAGGGTTCAGAACAGTCCCTGGCTTATAATAAACGCTTGTATCAGTTGTCTATCATCACCATAGTGCTGCGTAACAAACTATCCTAAGACTTGGGGTCTTAAAACAACAGCCACTTCTGCAGATCAGGCCTTGGGCTGAGCTCAGCTGGGTGATTGTTCTGTGGGGAGCTGGTGTGGGGATGGGAAGCGAGAACAGAGGTTACTACCAAGTAAAGCAGGGTCGAGCACAGTATAGCAGACATGGAAAAGTGAGGAGGGTGGGCTGCTGCTCGCTGGCCAGGAGGAGGCCTTTGTGGGGGAGGTGGTCTGACCCTGGCTCAGGACACAGAGATGGCTGTGAGGGGACTTCAGGTGATGACATAGGTTGGGAGCCCACAAGCGCCAGCCATGTGGGGCCAGCAAGCAGCCCATGTGGCCGGATTGTAAGGTAAGAGCAAGAACAATGTTGGATGGATACAGCCAAGATGAGAAGCTGGGCCTTGAATTCCAACAAAAGAAGCTGAAACACCAGTGGGGGGAGGGGTGGTGGAAACAGCACAGGGCATGCGGTGGATCTGGGAGGTCACCCTTTCTCTGGTCACCAAAGCACATGTGTAAAGGGTCTCCAGGAATTCTCTTCCCACAAGGCCTCCAGAGGTTCCGCAAGCCCACAACAACTTTGACATGCACATCTGCACCTTGCACGTATCCCAAATAGAGCCAGCGAGTCCTGGGGATGAGGTGTGCCCAAGGTCGCATGGAGTTAGTGGTGGGTGGGGGGTCCAGCATTAGAGAGCCTCAGAGCACACTTTCGGTCCACATGGTGACTGTGTGGCTGGGGTCCTTCCAGGCACTGGGATACAATGGTGACCACGACAAAGTCCTGCTCCTGAGAAGCTCAGAGGGTGGGGGAGCCCCGAGCCCATGTACTTAAAACCAGGAGGACGTGCTCCGGCAGGTGAACACTGCATTTTGTTATTGCGATGAACAAACTGGGGGAATAAATTGGCACTTAGGCTGCTGGTGGGTCTCCTGGGATTGTTGCTGTGAACCCATTTGTGGGTGTCGGACCCCCTGGGGGTGCTGATGGAGCAGCCACTGAACCTGCAGAGCTGAGGCCTGCACCCAAACAGTCTCACCTGAGTCATGCCTGTACAGATCTTAGGGGATCTGCAGAGCCAAGGCCAAGAATTTGGGGCCAAGAAGCAAGACCGTCTGTGTCTCGACAAGCAGAAGCTGCCCTAAGCCCTAACATGCGACTCCTCACATGATCCACTTGGCATCCGGCTGGGGCTCGTGCTCCCCATTCCCTGGGCTGCACGGTTCACAGAGCCACCAGGGACACAGTCAGCACCAGCCCCTGCGTCCCCAGCCCCGCTGCAGAGGGACCAGCGCACCTGTCTTAGTGCCGGCGCTACGGAGCTTGCCCTCCCGGATGCGGAGTATGGAAGAGGGTGAAAGGAGCCCCCTGCTGTCCCAGGTAACCCAGTGCCCCAGCGGGACACGGAGTATGGAAGAGGGTGAAAGGAGCCCCCTGCTGTCCCAGGTAACCCAGTGCCCCAGCGGCCTCGCCCCTGAGGTGGGGATATTCCCCAGCCCTGAAGTCCCCTGGGATGCCCCTGGGCCGGGTTCTTGCCCACCCTGTCTCCTGCACCTCCACAGGCCTCGTGCACGGGGGCTTGGCATCAGGTGGATGCCAACAGAGGCACAGCTAAGACTGTGGTTGGGGGCTTTACTAGCCAGGCACCACCCCCCAGCTGTGGTTCTCCCATCCCAGCTCCGGCCTCTGGTCACAGGATATGGCGGGTGTCCCTAAGGATCTGGGGGGCTACCTCTGGCTCTGGGAGCAGAGGGGGTGAAAGCAAACATCCCTCAGCTGGCTGTGGATGCCTGTGGCCTCCGATAGCCCCAGTCTGGCCAACCTGGTACTAGCAACTTGTCCTTTTGCTCCTACTGAATTGTTGGGGACTGGGGGTCTGATAAATAACCCTCCTCTCCTCTGCTCTGAGTTCAGAATAAATGAGCCATCACGGCAGAGGCAGACATTGGGGGTCAAGGAACAGCTTCTTTCTGCCAAAACTGGATTGGAAGGGGATCCTTGCTGGGGCACATGGCCACAGCTTCTTCATTCTTCCCTCAAATCAAACTTTGTCACCAGCAGAACGGGGCACCTGCGGGGCTGCCTCCTCCCCAGCAGAGGGAGACCAGAAAGCTCCTCACACACCTGCTTGACCAGCTGAGTGTCCAGCCAGCGGACGAGGCAGGCCCCTTGGAAGTCCCCGCATCCCACAGATGGTCTCCCTGGTCACCCGCCGCCCTCTCCCTGCCCTGGGAGCCTGGTGGGCAGGGCTGTAGCCTGTCCATTGCTGTGTCCTCCGTGGCAGGGCCCAGCACTACATCCATGCTCAGCGGGGGCTCAGTTAGTGGGGCCGTCAGGATGGATCCCAGGGCATCGGGGCTGGTTTCAGAGGGGGAGGCAGAAAGGACGGCCATATGGGCCAGCCCCTCTGCCTGGTGGGCCTCCACCTCCTGGCCTGGGTGGGCAGCCCCTCCTGTGACCACGCAAGGTCAGTGCTGCAGGCCCTTTCAGACCGGTCCAAAAAGAGGCTGCTTCAAACTCAGGGAAGTCAGCCCTGCCTGCACGGCAGGAAAGTCAGGAGCCCTGATATGGGTGAGACCAGAGTCAGCCCATCCATCACACGGGAGGGGGAGGGGAGGCGGCACATTTATTGGGCACCGCTTTACTTGGTCTTCACCACGGACCTTGCAGGACGTGGTCACCACTCTGATCTTTTTTTTTTTTTTTTTAAAGATGACTGGTAAGGGGATCTTAACCCATGACTTGGTGTTATCAGCACCACGCTCTCCCAAGTGAGCCACCCTGCTCTAACAGAGGCTGGGGCCCACAAATCTGCAGGTGGCAGAGCTGGGACCTTCACTGTCCCTTGCCCAGCCTAGCAGGACAAGCCCGAAAGGCCCCTGGCTGTCCAGGTCTCTAAGTCTCCCCTCCGCCTCCCTCGCCCAGCTTCCTCCCACCCCTCGAGGGCTCTGCCCCATGGTTCCTCCTGACCCCTTGCTCATGAGCTTTCATCCCTTGCCCATTGTCATGGGATCTGAGTGAGTGGTCTCCCCAGCGAGGTCTCCCTGTTCGTCCCTCTGCAGGACACAGCAGGCCAGGAGCTGGCATCCTCCGTGAAGAGTCTACCCACTTCAAGCTGCCCAGGTCCAGCGCCCTGTGAGGACCAGGCGGGAGCCTGGGGCTGCAGCTGCTGTCCTCCTGGGGCCAAGTGCCAGGTCTCCAGGAGAGGCCTTGGGGGAGACCCGGCCCCCTCCCTCCCTATGGGGAGCAGCTGTGTCAAGTATCTGATCTTCCTGTCCAACACCCTCTTCTCCCTGCTGGGCCTGCTGACACTGGCCATAGGGCTCTGGGGCCTGGCTGTCAAGGGGTCTCTGGAAAGTGGTTGGGGAGGTCCCCTGCCCACAGACCCCATGCTGGGGCTGGTGCTGGGGGGGTTGGCAGTCAGTGCTGTGAGCCTGGCTGGCTGCCTGGGTGCCCTCTGCGAGAACACCTGCCTGCTGCGCTGCTTCTCCGGGGCTGTCCTTGCTTTCCTGGTGTTCGAAGCCTTGGTGGGGGCTCTGGTGGTGGCCCTCTGGGGCCCACTGCAGGACAGCCTGGAGCACACCTTACGCATGGCCATCACCCACTACCAGGAAGACCCAGACCTGCGCTTCCTCCTCGACCAAGTCCAGCTGGGGCTGCAGTGCTGCGGGGCGGCATCCTACCAGGACTGGCAGCAGAACCTGTGAGTGCCTGGCAGCTGAGGGAAGGGGGTGCCCCGGCAGCCAGCAGGTTCCCTGGGGCTGGAGGGGAGGCCAGGCCACACATACGCTCACATGTACACGCTCACATGCGTGCACACACTGCACATGCTCACGTGTGAGCACACATGCACGTGCACACACACACGTACCTCTCATGGTCATGGGTTTTACATGTGCACAGTCATGCACGTGCACTTGTGTATACACACAGACGTGCACACTCACACATGTCCTCATGTGCACACACAGAATGCAGCCTCACGCACATACACAAACATGCCCATACATGTAGTCCCGGACACTCACACACATGTGCACACACACTGAGCTGCATGGGCACTTGCCTCTCCCTGGTCCACAGGCTCAGAGCCTGAACGGGCCCCTATGGCCGACTTTCAGGCCCCAGCCTCCCTGCAGTCTCTGCCAGGGCCACAGACACAGGGACCCCAGTGTGGACACCAGCCAGCAGACTCAGAGGGCCACTTTCTCTTTCATCACACAAGACATCTCAATATCAAGTGAAAATAGCTTTTAGGGCCGACCCCGTGGTGCACTCGGGAGAGTGTGGCACTGGGAGCGCAGCAGAGCTCCCGCCGCAGGTTCGGATCCTGTCTAGGGATGGCCGGTGCACTCACTGGCTGAGCGCGGCCAGTCACAAAAAAAAAAAAAGAAAAGAAAATAGCTTTCAGGTCAATCCAGGATGCCATTCATTACAATGGTTTCCCTGTGTGCATGTGTGGGTCTGCGAGTGCATGTGCAGGTGCACGTGTGCACATGTATACACGTGTGTGCGTACCTGTGCGTGTGTGTGAGTATGTGTGCACACGTGTGAGTGCATGTGTGTGCACTTGTGCGCCTGTGCGTGAGTGTGAGTGCATGTGTGCATGTGCACGTGGGATCACACGTTGTCTGTTTGGGGACACGACACAGCATTTCTCTGTGTGCTGCTCGAGGTGACCTGCTCTGCTGTTTCCCCCAGTGCCGGTGGGGGCACAGACGCCCCAGCGGCACCTGTTCATGCGAAGCCAGGACAGATGGCGTGTGTTCCCTCCCGCCACCTTCTTGTATGTGCTTGCAGGAGCACCCAACCACAAGAGATGGAGTCAATGGAGACTCTTTAAGTACTGGCCATTTGTACCAATGGTGGCCAAAGCATGCTGGGCCCTCCCGCACACCAGGCACCCCACACAGAGTCCACAAGGCTGCTCTTGCTTGCTGGCCACATGCGGCTTTGGATGAGTGGCAGCTCCGGGAGGGCTTATGGTAGCACCTCTCCTGCCTCAGGGCAGCAAGCTCTGCTGGCAGCTGCGACAGTGCCTGGGAGGACCAGTGTGGGGGACCAGCCTGCAGGTCTGCTTGGGGGGTCCAGAAAGGCCACGTCCAGGCCCCCAAAGCCTGGGCCTGTGTGCAGGGCCCTGGATGCAATGTAAGGCTAAGGGACCGAGGGCTCCCTGAAGCAGGGGCCTGCGATGAGAGCAGCACTCCCCAGCCCCTGACAGGCTCCTCCCCAGCCCCCAGCCTCTGTCACTGCCCAGGACTGCCTCTCGCGCCCTTGTTGTTCCTCTACGACCCACAAACGTTCCAGAGCTCCCACCAGAGCTCAGTCTACCTCCTCAGCGTACACTGAGCACGGTCCTCTCACTCCCACCCCCATCAAATGCTTGTCTCCCCTTCAACCGTCTCACTGAGTATTTCCCTTCTAGCCAGCATGTCCGCTACACCTGCCCTCAGTGAAGAGGGCTGCCAGGCACAGGGATAGACAGCTGGGTACTGTGTGTGTGTATATGTACATGTATGCCTGTGTGCATATGTGCCTGTGCTGTGTGTGTGTATGTGCCTGCGTATGCCTGTGCCTGTGTGTGGCCATGGAAGTTTGAGGGTGGGTAGCAGACATTCAGCTCGGTGCGTGTGCCTGCGTGTGCCTGTGCCTGTGTGTGGCCATGGAAGTTTGAGGGTGGGTAGCAGACATTCAGCTCGGTGCCTGGTCCAGGAGGAGCAGGTCCTCCCTCCAGAGCTGACACCTGCGTGCTCCTGCAGGTACTTTAACTGCAGCTCTCCTGGTGTGCAGGCCTGCAGCCTTCCTGCTTCCTGCTGCATCAATCCCCAGGAAGACGGAGCCTCTATCAACGACCAGTGCGGCTTCGGGGTCCTGGGCCTGGACAAGGACGCAGCTCAGAGAGTGGTGTACCTGGAGGGCTGTGGGCCCCCACTCCGGCAGTGGCTGCATGGGAATCTCTCAGCCATAGGCAGCTACATGATCGTGGTTGTGGTGGTGCAGGGGGTGGAGCTCCTGCTGGCCACCCAGCTGATTAGAGCCCTTGATATCCGCAAGAGGGTGGCAGCTGTCAGGGAGGCTGGAGCTGTCCATCGGAGCCCTAGACCTGGTGCCCAGCTCTCTGCTAAACCCTCCCGGGGCTGACTGTGCTGCTTTTTCCCCAGCAGTTGGGATGAAAGGCGGGGGCCCTAGGATGCGGTCTGGGCCTCCCCTCCCAGGGACAGTGTCAGAGTCACCCACCGTGGGGTGCTCATGGACGTGACCTTCAACGCCTGGGCCTCTTCCACCTGCTGAGCCACCAGTACCCCAGAGTCCCCCTTCCCTGAGGGCATGGGCCTCCCCTCCCAGGGACAGTGTCAGAGTCACCCACCGTGGGGTGCTCATGGATGTGACCTTCGACGCCTGGGCCTCTTCCACCTGCTGAGCCACCAGTACCCCAGAGTCCCCCTTCCCTGAGGGCCAGGCCAGAATGGACTCCCTGATTTCACTCTGGTTTCCGGAGCCCTTTGCTGCCTGACTCAGCTAAGTAGTCCCCGCCCGCTTGCTCACAGACCCAGCCATGGTCTGAGTGTCTGGCCATGTGTGCCTCCCACCGAGGGTGTCAGCCTGGCAGGAAGAACAAGGAGGGGAGGGGGCTGGATGAAATCTTGGTCCGGAGCCACTACCTCTGAGTCCCACTTCCAGCACCCCCCCGCCAGGTCCCCATCTCCACACCACAGCTGGCACCTCTCTCCCCTGGGGCTGCTTCCCCCTTTCCGGTTATCACAGTGTGCTTTTGCAGGGGTAGTAAATATTAAGGTGTATCATTAATTCATACAGTAAACTGCACCCATCTTCAGTGTGAGAATTATTATTATTATTTTTTTTTTGCGACTGGCTGGTACAGGGATCAAACCGTGGACCTTGGTGTTATCAGCGCCAGCTCTAACCAACTGAGCCAGCCGGCCAGCCAGCGTGAGAATTCTCACTTATCTACACACCTGTGGACCCTCCACCAGATCAAGGCGGGGAAATCCCTAGCCCCCAGGCTCATCCCCAGGTCAGCCGGGCTCCGCCTACACCAGGGTCAGCGTGGCCTGTGTGTGACTTTCGTGTGAGTGGAACGGCAGAGGGACCTCCTGAGCGCCCTGGCTGTTGTACAAAGGCAGCACATGCTTGCGCTTGGCCCCTCTTGGGAGTGGAAGTCCCGGGCCCAGTAGGCACTGCCTAAGGATGGCTTGGCTGGGTGATCTGAGCAAGTTGCCTGGCTCTCTGTGCCTCAGTTTCCTCACCTGCAGGGTGGGGATCCAAGCTCCTGCCTTGCAGCGTGTGCTGGTGCCGGGCCTTGTCCACCCACACACCTCGCTGACCACGGCCACTGGGAGTGCGTCCAGGCCCTGCCTTGACTGGGACAGGGCCGGCTACTGAGGCCCAGTGAGGGGTGATCTCACAAGCTTTCTTCCCCTCGGCCTGGCCCGCCCCTCCTGCCCCACCCTCCCCTCCTGCCAAGGTGACACTCACAGACACGCCCCAGACAAGTGAGGGCACACTGACTTTACTTTGAGACGGGTACAGCAAGGGTGGCTGTGGTGTTAGAGAGCTGGTGTGATGAGGGTGGAGGGGCCTCCTTCTCTCACCGTACCCCAGGACAAGCCCCATGTCCCACCAAGCTCACCCATCTGGGAAGGGCTGTGGGGACACGGAGCTTCTCCTCATCCTTGATGGGCAAGATGGGGGCCTGGGGTGCGGGGGGCACTCCGGGGGCCCCCGCCCTGCCTCTCCAGCCATGAGGAGGCAGTATCTGGGATCTACTGGGCTTCCGGGCTGGGGTCTCCGCCCCCTCTCCCTGAGAGGGGAGACTCCCAGACCCACTTCAAGGGCAGACCTGAGCGGGGTGGGCCCCTGTCTCTGGAAGATAAGCAGGGCCTGGCCAGCCTGGAGAGGGGGTCCTGGGGGGAGTGGTGGGCTCTGGGTAATTGGTGTTGGGGGCCTGGGGTCACTGCCGCACCTGGTGTCCAGGTGTGACCTGCGCTAGGGGTGGGGGCTCCTTGACAGGAATCCTGAGCAGGGTTTGCAGAGGGCAGCAGGGCGAGGACCTGGTGCTAGATGATGCCGTATTGGGCCAGCTCGTGCAGCTCCAGGTGGTTGAAGGCCTCCCACGGGCAGATGACCGTGATGTCTGCGGGAAAAGGGGGCCCGTGGGTCAGGGAGGGTCCCAGGGCCGGGGATCACCCCATCCCCATGGCCATTTCCCACATCCCAAGTGAAGACCCGAGATTTGCCAAGGGTAACAGCAGGTCCTAGGTGGAGAGCCCTCCTCCCAGGACGCAGTGGCTCCGGGGAGAGCGCAGGTGCAGGCCCAGGGAGGAGATGGGGCGAGGGTGGGCCTTGCTGCGGGGGAAGCAAGGTGTCTCTTTTTCCAGACCCCTCACCCAAGCACCTGGTGAATCCACCAAATGGGAAGCACCTCGTTTCAGGGAAACTGAAGCTTGATGTTGGGGGAAGAAAGGAGGAGCAGGCTGGGGAAGGGGCAGTGCTCTAAGTGTGAACAGGGGCTGGCGGCTGTGAGGGTTGTGGGGGCTCCGGGCGTGCCTGGGGGGACGTGCGCAGACCCCTGGGTTGGTGCTAGCACAGTCTTACCCGTTCCCAGGCCTTCCATCCCAGGGATGTCGTCCCCGAACCTGCAAGGGCAGAGCAGTGAGGAGCACTGGCTCGGTCTGCCCGAGGCCCGAGGTCGGGACCCAGCCCTCCTAGGAGACCAGGCACCAGGCTGGGGGCCCAGCCAGCAGAGGATGTGGACGACAGGAACCCCCAGTCCCCATTCTCCCCTCCTGCATCCCTGCTCAGGCCCCCAGTTATGAGGATGGGAACCACCCTCAGCCAGGGAAGTGGCTGAATCCCTTCCCCAGCCCCCACCTCCCCTCTGTCCCTTCCCGCAGCTCTGCTTACCCTTGGACGCCTTTCTTGGGGGGCTTGCTCTTGAATTGCCTGGTTTGCCGCTGTTTAAATTTGGGAGGCCCTTTCCTGGGTGTGACGGGTCCTCCAATCACCCTGGTGGCTGGCCGGAACTCGGCCTTGGGTGGCTCCAGGTTCATGGCCAGGATGGCAGAGGCAGGGAGACCCTTGGCTTCCCTCACACTGTGCGCTGGGGCAAGCCAGGCCAGGGTCCCAGTCAGCCTTTCTGCTTCCAGCCCCCCATAGGGGTCTCAACCCACCAGAGCAAAGGAGCCGAGACATGAGACCCACCCTGCCATCCTTCGATGTGGTCCGGACAGCAGTCCCCAACCTGGGGGTGCTGGCCTGCCTTCTCCACTTGGGGCCCACCCAGCACTGTCATTCTCCTGTCTCCCTGGTGGACACCTCTGTCCCACCATCGGCCACACACAACTCAGGCATCTCCCTTGCAGCCCGGGCCCCCTCGTACCCACCCACACGTCCAATCCACAGCAGACCCACCCTCCCGCCCATGACATGCCCTAAACCTGGACCTCTCACCACCTCCTCTTGCAGGTGATTCTGACGACCCCATGACCCCTCTATGCCTGCGACCCCTCTCCTCCTTGCCTTGCATCCCCAACCCCACAGTAGCATGGTCAAAGTCTGAATCACTCTGCGGAAGCCCTCTGGGAGCTCCTGCTGGGACTGGAATGAGGCCCACGTGAGCCACCTTCCTGCCTTCCAGGCTCTGCAGAGAGCCTGCTGCTGGCGCTCCCTTCCTGCCCCTCAGCCTTTCAGGTCCCCTCTCGGGGAGGCCTTCCCTGACTCTGTGCCCTGGTGCCCTGATTTACTTCTTCATGTCAGATATCAGCACAAATTCCTGGCTTGTTCACGAGCGTGTGCCTATCTCTGCTCACCTTTTTGTTTGCTTGTTTCTGGCAGCTGGCCAGTGCGGGGATCCGAACCCTTGACCCTGGTGTTCTCAGCACCGCACTCTCCCAAGGGAGCCACCTGGCCAGCCCTGCTCATCTTACTTATTCCCTCGTCATTGTGTGTTTATTGCCTATCCTTCGGGCATGGGATGCTGTCAGCACCGTCCACCCATACATGGAGGCCCCCTGAGTCTCTCAGTGTGAGCCAGGCACCCAGGAGAGCAAGATGCACAGGCAGGGGCGCCCTCAGAAAGGAGCCGTCTCAGAATGGGTTGCTGTGCTGAGCTGTGTGACCCTTGCCCTCCTGACCCCATTTCACAGAGGGACAAGCTGAGGCTCAGGGAGGGAGGAGGCGGCTCTTCCCTCTGCTGGGTACATTCCCAGGCCACTCACTGTGCTTGGAGCTTGCTCTGGGCGCGGTGTGAGCTGCCCGGCTTGGTCGTGGCTGAGCTGGCCTCAGCTACACTGGAGAGCCCAGTGTCCTTGCACCTGCTGCCCAGGTGACCTCTCCTCCCCCTCTCCCCAGATGCCCTAAGCCCCAGTGACCTTGGCCAAGGGGAGCTCAGCTTCCTCTAAGCCTGTTAACACCAGAGGGAGACTCCTAATCTCCCAGGACTGGTGCAAGCCCCATGTGCTGCCAGAAGGTTCTGAAACTAAGTGTGTGACTCGGAGAAGAAACACTGCCCCCTGGCCCTGAGGATGCCCCAGGGGCCACCTCTTGGGGTCCCCTTTTCTGCCCCCTGGTCTTGGGCTGGGATGCCTGACTCCAGCCTGAGGCCACCACCAGCGGTTTGCTAGTGCATCAGGGCTAAGATGACCAGGCGGCAAGGACAGGTGGCCCCATTCCAGGGAGGAATGCGCTGTGGTTTGTGCCTGGGCACTGGGATTGGAGTGGAATCACCATGCCGCCTTCCCTCCCTAAGGTTCAGCCTCTGTCCCTGGGACCAGCACCAGCCTGGAAGGAACCGGGGTGCAGAAGCCCAGTGGTCCTGCCTGCTGAGACCCACAGCAGCCACAACTCACATCCCAGATGGTGTAGGCCCAGCCAGGCTGCTTCCTGCCAGGCCATGGGCCTGTGGCAGGCAGCCCTGGGCCCCACAGAGCTCCAATGATTGGATGCCACCCCATGAAAACTGCTGCCTGAGCTTCCCTGGCCCCTCGTGGACTGTGACTGGTGCCCACTCAAGCTGGCTGGGTGTGACCTGGGACTCCCAGATCATCACTGGCCTTGGGGCAGCAACACCACCACCATTTGGCCCAGTTTAGAGGTGATCAGCTGGGCGTCCCCTGAAGAACAGGTGGTGGGTGGACTTCCACAGACCCAGACCTCAGCTGCGGGGTGAAGGCCCTTCGCTCCCCACCCTGGGTGGATGGGCAGACGGACTCACCCACTTGGGGAGGTCACTACTCACCGAGCACTGGGCAGGCCTCAGGGAGCCATGGGTGTGAGTGGCTTGATCTCCTCAGTGGGGCACTGACCTGGGCATTTATTCTGCAGCCCGTGAGCTGCTTAGGACTCTCCTCTCTGACGCCACACTAATGAGATTGCTGGGCCCTGAGGGAGGGCACCACCGTTGGGGGTGGGGAAAGGGGGATCAGGTGCAGTCAAGGGCAGAAAGGAAGGACACCAGGCAGATGGGGTGGGGATAGGAAGGGGAGGTGTGCTCCTGAGCAGCCTGAGAGGATAGGACGGGGTGCTCCCTCCTGCAGCCACGTCTCCCAAAGGGAGTAGGAGGAAGAGGAGAGGCCCTGCCTGCTGTCCTGCACTCCCCAGCTCCTGATCTCTGAACAACCCGCCTTTGTGACTCCGAAGCCCCTGTGCAACCTGGCCCCATCCACTCCTCAGGCTTCTTTTACCTCCCCCACCCCATGTCCCCAAGCCCCTCCCACCCCAGGGCCTTTGCACCTGCTGTCCCCTGTGCGGTGCACTTCCCGTGCCTCTTCCCTTCCCCCAGCCTCAGAGCTCTGCCCAGGGTTACTTCTCAGGCAACCCCTGAGACTAAACCAGGGTGCCTATTTCATAGGACCTCCTGGCAGCCAGAACTTTCCTTCATCACACTTAACCATGTTTGCATGTTTGGATAATTCTTGTGCTAATCTGTCTCCCACACTGGAGTGGGATGGGGCAGTGGATTTCCACCAGGTCCCAGTGTCCAGGCCAGCATGGCTACTTCACAGACGCTCGACAAGTACCTGTGGAATGGAGGAACACAAGATTCGTCCCTGTGTGGTGGTGTTGGCAAGGACACTGCACTGGCTTTCTCGGCCGCCAGGTTTTACATCCAGGAGGGAGGTCTGCAAGGGGCAAGGCCAGTGGCTTCTTTTGGAGACATTTCACACTGCAAGGCCTCATTGGCCTTTGCCATGACTGTCAAATTCCAGAATAAGGCTAGTTTCATAAGAACCACTGGGTAGGATGCAAACACACATGCACACATGTATATATACACATATGCACACGTATATACATAGACGTGTCGAAAATACAGAAAAACTTTTATATATTTATATTTTCGAGAATTAGAAAACCTCTTGCTATGTCTTTCTGAGATAAATCTCCTCTATATGCTGCTGTGTGTTTGGGGAAAATCTCTTCCCATTTCTGAATCTGTGTGAGGACAGTGTTAGACTATATGTTCTGATAGTCTAGGGTCTAGTAGACACACGTCAGTACAATCATGTTTCTCCAAACCCAGCCAGAATGCTGGGTGGTTCATGATGACATGTTAGCTGTTCAAGGTGACAGCCTGAACTAACAGATATCTTGTTACCCATCAGGAAGTCACCACATCCACAGCTTTGTGGTTTTACTCGTGTCGACAGGTCTCTATGTCCATGTGAAACGCTGGCTTTACCTTAAAGGCCCTATGCCCAAAATCCCTCCATGAGTTTGCATTACAGTCCCAGTTTTCCCTTAAATAAGAGGAGATAAAATAGGTATAAATACATCTAACCCCGGCCCTGACCAGGCCTCTGGTAACTAGAGCTTGGAATTGCTCGGGAGAGAGGTGTAAGGTGGCAAACTTCCATGGAATAGGGCAACTGGGAGAAGGGGGACAGGCAGCGAGGGCCCTGAGATGCCCTACCCTGGTGCCACGGTGCCGTCACCTAGACTGGTGCAGGGTAGCTGGTCCTGGAGCTAATACTCAAGTCCTGCTGGTCCTTCCACCCCCACCTACTGCCTTGGGACCATAGCTAATCGGGTTGGAAGGGCTTGGTCCCTGAGGGCTGATCCCTGAAGGCCTCGACCGGGTGTCTCCCAAGGACCCCAGCAGGGGACTGATGGCAGCTCAACAAGGCACTTCCCAGGCTGCCTGTGGCACCCATGGCTGCCAAGGGCCTTACCACAGCAATGTTCTAAGATCAGATGGCCCTCCCCCAGCTGCACGCCCAGAGTAACCAGAGCTGACCTGTGCCAGGACTTCTGGGACACTGGGGCCTGGCATGGAAAGGGCCCAGGGGGTCACTGTCGCTTGAATATTCAAGGAAATGGGGCCTTTTTTCATCCTCCCAGGTTGCTGAAGGCCTTTGGCACTCAGCAGATGCACGATGCTAACCCGAACCCGCTTTCTTTGACGAGGCAGCACAGGCCTTACAGACAACAGTGCAAAAGGCTCCTGCTTACCACCACAGAGAATTCATTTATTCTCAGGGAAAGTCAGTAATTCCTCCTACTCTTTTGCATACACAGAGCCCATAAGGGAGTACGGGTAAAGGAGGCCGTTCCTTCCTGAGCAGAAGCTGCGGGCTGGAGCTCCTAGGGATGAGGGTGTTAAGCAGGGCTGGCTCAGCCTCCACTCCTCGTGAGGAGCTTGATCTCCATCCTGAGGAAGGCCTTCAGGTTCTCGTCCGCCACGTGCTCCTCCAAGGCAGCCAGGGCGCGCTCCCCACCATCTCGGTAGTGCTGCAGGAGGGCGTCTGCATACTCCACCCACACGCAGTTGGGGCAGCCGCTCATGCAGCAGTTCGTGGGGGGCTGGAGCTCAGGTGGCAGAGAGTATGGGGGCTCCGAGGGGTCCCTGCTGGGAACGGTGGCCTTGGGCTGCTGGGTGCTGTCTGTGCCTGCTCGGGAGCCCACCTCCTCATGGCCCGTACTGAACTCTCTGCGGCCATCACAGGCTTGAACTTGTGCATGGTGTCTGCGAAGAGCACTGCCATCTTCAGGAAGCCTCTGGCAGTAGTCCTGGCTGGACAGCCAGCGTGCCCCCTAAGGACACAGATAATCATGTGACTCTCCAGGAGACTGGTAAGGCCTTGCAGGCCCCCAGCCCTGGGGAAATTTCAGCCCTCCTGTCACTGGGCAGGTGGCTCCATGTTCTTGTCAGCTTCTTCCCTTCCCATGTGCCCTTAGACATTATTTCACCTCTCTAGACTCAGTGTTCCCATCTGTAAGATGGACATAATGGTTGGTACGAGAGGATGGCATGGTATGTCTCCTGAGAAGTGCAGGGCTCAGGGCCTGGTTCCGGTGTGCACTCCAGATGGGGGAGAGCTCGGCACCTCGGCTAAAGTGACCGCTGCTCTGTGGACAGCCCCTGGCCAGACAGCCCCCTCCCCTCCCCAACCAGTACAGCGTCTCCTCTGACGACCGTCCTGACTAGTCCGTGTTTCCCTCTGTCACAGGAGCAGCAACAGGTCTCTCAGGTGATCGCGTCCTCAGACTCGAATCCCCCAGAGGCCCTGGCGCGGCCTCGCCTCCTTCCCCCGCCCAGCCCTCGGGTCCCCTGCCCTGCTCCATTCACCCACGACCACCGGCGACACGCTACAAACTTATTTATCCAACCCCTCCCGCGAGGAGCACCAGCCCGTCCTCACTGTCGGGACCCACGGCGGGAGGAGCCGGCGCGCGGCGGGTGCGGAAAGCCCGGGGGCCCTCGGACCGCGGCTACAGACGTCCCCGGGCCCCGC
>NW_007726557.1:24872-30166 GCF_000696425.1 Galeopterus variegatus | reverse complement strand
CAGCAGCAGCAGCAGCCGCGGGGGAAGCAGCGCTCGGCCCCGCGGCCCGGGCAGCACGGGTGGGTGCCCTCCCCGGGACCTCCCTCTGGGGCGCTCTCTCTCGTGGACCCTCTCCCCCGTGTCGGGCTTAGTGCCCTCCAGTGTGGGTGCCCGCAGCCATGCTCCGCGGAGATCGGTTGGACGGTGGAGGCGGAGTGAGTCTCTGGCTTTGCATTCGCCCCGTCCCAGGAGTGAGGTCAGGGTGACAGGCCTCCCGGCTCTCGGAGCGCCTTGCTCCCTGTGAACCGCAGCGCAGGGACATCTCTGAGCGAGAAGCGGAGGAAGAGCCCTGCTCCCTGGGGGGCCCGCACCACCGCAGCCAGACGTGGCCTCTGTAGTTCCTTCGTCCAGACCCAGCTTCCGTTTCTCTGCGTCTGTCCTTGCTCTACTTGGGATGGGTGTCACCCCTGTGTTCTCTGCCCAGCAAAGAAAAGAAAGTGAATTGCAAGCCCAAGAACCAAGACGAACAGGAAATCCCTTTCCGACTCCGAGAGATTATGAGGAGCCGCCAGGAGATGAAAAACCCCATCAGTAACAAGAAGAGGAAGAAGGAGGGTAGGTGCAGGCCATGCTGGTGGCAGCAAAGCTTTGTGTGTCTGTGTCGCCTAATTGCCAAATACAGTCGTGCTCCACACAGCAAAGTTTCTGGCAAAGACGGGCCCCGGCAGTCCCTTAAGATGATAATGGTAGACCATTTAGCCTAGGAATGCAGTAGGCTGTACTGTCCAAGTTTGTGTAAGTACATGGAATGTTCGCATGACAAAATCACCCAGTGACACATTTCTCAGAGCATATCCCCATCGTTAAGTGATGCATCACTGTACTTCATGGCGTTTCAGGTGGAGGAATATGCCAAGACCCAGTGTTCTGTGGGAAGCGGGACTGACAGAAGGCCAGCGTTGCCAGGGCAAAGCAGAGCTGGTAGCGGGTGGCAGTGTGGTTCCAGAGGGGCTTGGAGGGGCTTGTGGGGGTGGGTGAGGAGGAGCCGTTCTTGGGGCTCCAGGGGCCATGTAAGGAGCATTTACCTTTCTCCCCTAAGAGAAGTGGTGAAGAGCCATCAGAGGGTTTTACGCAGGAAATGGACGGTTCAGATTTATTTCGAGAAAGGAGAAAAGATTACTGCATAACGATGGAGGGGGTGGGAGTGGACACGGCGTGCTGGTGAGCTGCTGCCACTGAGAAGTGGCCGTTTCTTGGACCAGAGTGCTGGAAGTCATGACAGAGAAGTGATGGATTCGGGAGCTTAATGGGGAAGATTGATCAGACTCCTCTCACCTTTTTCCCCCTCCCCCTTGGCTGGGTAGCGTGCCCACCTGTTGGCCTCTGCCATCCAGAGATAGCACTCTGGGCATGGTTGGAAACAGTGTCAGTGTGTTTGCATTTCACATATATACACATTTGCTTTCCCACACGTGGGACCGATGTTGCAGCAGTGCTGTTTGTAGTCTGTACGCAGACTTCAGGCTTTCCATTGGGGGGCAAGGCTGCCAGAGGGGTGGGGAGACAAAGAGGTGAAGCGCAGGTGTGGAGGAGGCGCTGGGTGGGTGGGGGTAGCCTGGTTTGATCCGTGCTGCTTTGAATTGGCATTTTTCTTTTTGTTAAATTATTTTAAAAATATAAACCTACGTCCATGGCAAAATCCAACAGTTCTGAAAGGTCTGAGGTGAAGCGTGAGCCTGCCTCCCTGTCACTCTGAGCCCTCCCCTCAGGGAAGCCTGCGCTCATCTTGTATCACCTTCCTAGGGGAAGTACCATGAATGTTTCCATGTTCTGTACTGATTTATGTCCTGTGTTGCCATTTACGGTGGATTTTATGGGTCTTCCTGCCTCCCTCCGTGTAGCTCTCCTGGGCTTCCTTCAACAGCTGTGCGGTGAGGTCTGGATGAGCAGAGGAGAATTCATTGTCAGTCACCTGTTGATGGATACTTAGGTTGTTTCTTGTTTTCTTTTTCAGCTATGCTGCAGAGGACATCTTTGACATGTACCAGTGGGCTGAGGGGATCACATCCCTAGGGACGCCCCATGCTTGGCATTTTAGATCCTCCTTAGCTGCTGTATTATTCCCTTAGGCTTCAGGATGATTGGGCTGCTTCCACTGGAGCCTGGTCTTCCCTTCCTGTGGCCTTGGGAGAGGAGATGAGCATGGGCCACCTGCCTGGCCCTGTTTATTCCCTCCTGCCCTCATACCACATCTCTGAGGCCTCCCTTTGTCCTCAGCCCAGGTGGCCTTCAGACAGACATTGGAGAAGGAAGCAAAGGGAGAGGAGCCAGACATCGCCATCCCCAAGTTCAAGCAGGGGAAGTGGGAGTCCGATGGGGCCTACATCCAACGCATGGAGCAGGAGGCCCAGCACGTGCTGTTCCTCAGCAAGAACCAGGCCAGCCGGCAGCCAGAGGCACAGGCAGCTGCCAAGAAGGAGAAGTCAGAGCGGAAGAAAGCGTGAGTGGGGGGCCACAGGGGGTCAGCTTCTACCCCTGGAGGCCTGGGGAAGGCAGGGCTGTGGGTTCCCAAGATTGTCTTCTGCAGTGACAGGATTTTGTTGCTATGGGGCAGCAAGGTGACTCAGGGAAACTGGGGGAAGACGTGAAAAGTACGGTCAGTTGTTGAGTGTTTTACTCCATGTCCAGCTTCTTACCCTGGGGGCTGTGGGGGGTGGTTCAGAGAAGCTGTGAAACCTCAACACTCTGCGAGGACCTGGCTTTGTCTTTACCTTTCTCTGGAAAAGCATTAAAGGGGCCCAAGAGCCAAATGAAGTCAAAGGCCAGCTGACCCTGGGCTGGTGGCTGTGGGAAAATGGAAAAAAGATGTCTCAGTGCCTGCCTTAGGAGAGCTTGCCAGCCCTCGTGGGAACCGACACTGCAGGGATCGGTGTGAGGCCAACATGCAGCTCCCCTGCCTGGCCTGAAAGAGATTCGAGAGCCTTTGACTGTGTCATCTGTGTGAACACTGTGACCTCTCGTGACCTTGGCTTTTCTGTGTAGTCGAGATCACAGTGTCGTGAGGTTCAGGTGGGCTCCTCGTGCAGTTCCTAAGGGTGGCGCCCAGCACCAGTAGAAATCCCGCTGCAGGTTCTCATCCCTCCCTGTCCCTGCCACCTCCTCGGCCTGCCCGTGTGCCGGGGAGATGGTTTCAACAAAAAGGGCTTTCTGAGATGCTCTAACCACGACTCTTCAGATGCAGCAGCCCAGGCTTTCACCAGAAGTTAGGACAACACTGCCACGGGTGCATATTATTCCTCCATGTGGCGGCAAGAGGACATGCCTTCTTGGTTCTCTAAAAGCTGTGAAAGTTAGGGAAATGGTTTTCAGCTTTGTAGAGTCTCCCTGTTTCTGGATCCTTTTAAGACGTACAGTCACACTAGCCAATGAAAATTACGTCAAAGTCTGTCCCAGATACAGCCTGAAGCCACAGTGATCTCCAGAACTGTGATTAAACATTAAGATTCCAGTGTCACAGGAAGTGCCGTTGAACATGTATGGTACTGCGCTAGGTCCTTTAGGTGCAGCAGCACAATTGGGGCCACATGATCTTTGGTGGGAGCTGTCGTGTGCATTGCAGGGTGCTCAGCAGCATACCTGGGCTCTACCCACAAGGTGCCACTGACTCCCCCCGCATGTGACAACCTAGAATGTCTGCAGACATTGTCAAATGGTCAAATGTTCCCTGGGGGGCAGTTGCCCCTGTTGAAAAGCACCTGCTGGGAAGTTTAGAGGGCTCTGCTGGGTCTGAGTCCTCTCTGCTGGGCAGCTGTGGGTCTGGGGTGGTAGGGGGAAAGGGGACTTGGAAATAGACAGGTGGACTTGGTTCCCATCTCTGCCACGGGATACCCCTCATGGGCGGGGTGACCTCTGCCACCTCCTTGGATGAAATGAGAGTATGGGAATCCAAGTAGCATTTTGCTTTCTTCTCCAGGTTTCAAAAGCGGCGACTGGATAAAGTCCGGCAGAAAAAGGAGGCGAAGGCAGCAGAAAGGCTAGAGCAGGAGCTGCTCCGAGGTAGCTCTTCTGGCGGGGCCTGGTACAGGCCTGCTGTTCCCCACAAGTCCCAGCTGCAGGGGGCATTCTTGGCCTCCCCTGGGTCCCACAGCCACTGGACCAGGCGATGAGTCAGTGCTCTGTGTCTTGGCCCAGAGGGGCGGGTGGCGCGGCAGACTGGCGGATGGTGGCTCTGGGTGCCGGGACTCAGTTGTACTCTGTCCCTCTAGACACGGTGAAATTTGGTGAGGTCGTCTTGCAGCCCCCAGAGCTGACCGCCAAGCCTAGGAGGAGCACAAGCAGGGACCAGGTAATCGGGCTGGGGGGAGGGTGTCCCCAATGCTGCCAGGGAGTGGAAGCCTTGGCTGGTGAGTGCGCTGTCTGCTGCGGGGCTGCTCTGCTGGGCTTGGAGCTGTTAGGTCAACTGCAGCTCCTTGTTAGCCCCCCTCCTTCCAGGCCCGGGCCTCACGCTTCCCCCTCTCCTCCTCAGCCTGCCAAAAAATCACTCACGCTGAGGACGCTTTTGAGCCCTGTTGGTGTGTCCCAGCCTCTGGCCACCTCGCTGGCCCGACAGCGGATCATGGGGGAGGAGCGAGAGCGGGCTGTGCAGGCCTACAGAGTGCTGAAGAGGCTGAGGCAGCGGCGGCAGGTGGCGCTGGCGCGCCATGATGGACAGAGACCCGGGGCCTGGCCCGTTCTCCTGGGAAACTAGCACGGGGGGCTGCTGCGCCCTGGGGGATGGGGGCACATGGGCAGATCCTGTTCCCTGGACTCACTCCGGGACTCCCAGGGGCTCACAGTCCAGCTCAGTGTGGGGAGAGGTCTCCAGTCTTTTCTCTCATGTTTCCCCTCTAAAGACTTCTTATTCGTGAGTGACCACTGATGGGCCCTGCAGATGGTGGAGACGCACTGCCAGTGGGACCTCGTGCCTCACGGCCCTGAGCCTGACATCACTCACACCTTCATTTGAAACAGAGAAGTCCAGGCTGAGACAACCCAGGGCCACTTCAGGGAGGGCCAAATCCTGTGATCCTGACCCTAAAAGCCAATTAATTATTGAAACTGCTGGTTTAGGTCAGCTCAGTGGATTCAACAGCACAGCACAAAGAAGCACAGCTAGGGGCATGAGCCAGGCAGAGCAGGTGAGCCGGCCAGTGGCAGAGAAGATAGACCCAGGGTAGGGCTGCAGGGCAGCAGGGAGACCACCCCCAGGGGTCTGTGGGGGGACCGTGACAACAGGCCAGTTGGTAATGGTCCCTGCAGGCAGGTGGAGCCCCACC
>NW_007726557.1:20856-24140 GCF_000696425.1 Galeopterus variegatus | reverse complement strand
AGAAGATAGACCCAGGGTAGGGCTGCAGGGCAGCAGGGAGACCACCCCCAGGGGTCTGTGGGGGGACCGTGACAACAGGCCAGTTGGTAATGGTCCCTGCAGGCAGGTGGAGCCCCACCGAGGCTCGGCATGGTGGAGACTGATGACAGCACCCACACCAAAAGTGCAGGAAAAGGTTGTTGCCTGCAGGACGGGTCTTGGAGAGGCTTGGGAGGGCAAGGGCTGGAGCTGGGCCTGCGGCTGCTGGCTTCTCCAGGCGAGGGNGGGAGGGGAGGTGTGATCTCTTTCTACTCTTTCTCAAGTGTGTGTTTTCTAGAACGAAGTTTATTTTAAAATTAAAAAACTTAAATAGGGGCAACTGTATTTGAAATTGGGGCTGTTGCCTTCCCTTGGCCAGCTCCTCGTCTGGTGAATGACTTTGCTGTGATGCTCTTGTTGGTGGCCCCACCCCGTGTCAGGGCAGCCAGGGGTGTGGGTTGGCACTGCAGTAGCTGGAACTCACCCCCAGGTCCCACGTGGCTGTTGGGGGGCAGGGCTCCCGCTTGCTCAGTGGCCGTAGCCTGTGCTGTTGATGCTGGAGTGAGGGACATGTGCAGCTGGTAAAGTGTTAGTGTTCTCAGTTGCTGCTGTTAGCGCCTCAGCAGGCACCGAGCCCCTCCCTCTTATGCTGAAAGGGACACCCTGGTGGGCTGGCCTTTGATCAGGTTGATTGGGATGAAAGCGGAACCTGAGAAGGTAGAGCCTCGGCCTGAGGCATGCGGAGGATCCGTGGCCACATCGGGAAGCCGCAGAGGAAGCACTGGCACTTCTCAGCTTCGGAATCTCCCACCCCTTTACACAACTGCCAGCTCTTTGTGGCAGGCACTGATCACAGCCCCCATCAATTGCTGGCCAGACTCCTGCTCTCAGGTGACAGCCGCACGTCAGCCTGTTTTCCCGACTCTGAGCGGGTCTAGTTATCCGCTCTTTGTGGCAGGCACTGATCACAGCCCCCATCAATTGCTGGCCAAACTTCTGCTCTCAGGTGACAGCCGCACGTCAGCCTGTTTTCCCGACTCTGAGCGGGTCTAGTTATCGCACCCAGCAGCATCAGGGCCTCAGGTAGGCCGCAACGGAGTGCCAGTCAGACTGATCAGGAAACCGTGGGGCAGAGCCTCTGGCAGATGGCGTGGCACACGCTTGCGTGCAGGTTTGTGAGGCAATGTGACCTTCCACCCAAGGCATGTGCTGGAAGTGCCGCCACGTGCCTTGAATGACGTGATTCCCGTTCAACTCTCTGCTGTGAAGCCTTCCTCTCGTGTGAATCTCAGCTGAATCCTGCTCCTCCTCTGTCATTGGCCTTCACTGGCCTTCCATCTGTTGTGTCTGCCGTGGGTCTCCCTGCTCTTGCTGCCCTGGTGTGGAAGGTCTGTGCTGCAGCTGGTGCTCCTTGATAGCTGCAGCTCAGGGCCCAGCCTTGCTGCTGTCCTGGGCTCTCACACATGGAGGACTCTGTGTCTCTGAGCCACTCTGGGATATGACACCTGGACAGTGGCACATCTGCACTTTGGGGATGTCAGTACTGATTCACACGGAATTTGGGGGGTTCTGGGCAGCGGAGGGTGCAGGTGAGCACCACGACTGTTTCTCTTCGTCCTGGTAGGGGGAGGCAGCCGCCTCTGGCTTCTCCAGCTTCCATGACTTGACATTGGAATGGAGCAGCCAAGCCAGAGAGGCTGTGTTGCCTCGGCCAGGGGCAGGTGGGGCCTCACCACTCTCCTTGTGGCTGCCTCTCTGCAGGTCCCTTCCTTCCAGGGACATTCCTTCCCTTTCTCCTTCCCAGGCATCTACGAGAGGGGCTGTGTGGAGCCTGGGACTAGGCCAACACCAGGGACATGGTGGGGCCACAGCCAGATGCAGCAAAGTCTGAATTTTTATTTCTTAGTCCAATGCAGAAGTCTCACAAGCCGAGTTTGCACAGGACGGGGCTGGGGCCCTGCGATCTGTTTGACAAGCTCTAGGAAGTTCTGGTGCATGCTTGGGTTTCGGAGCCCTGAGCTGGGGAAGGGAGACACTGACTACAGATGGGCGCGCAGACCCTTACCACAGCCAGCTTCCCGGGGGGGGGGCAGGGGGCCCAGACCTAAGTGTGACCCTGGCATTCAGAGCTCACCCCACTCACTGAGCAAGCCTCCTGCCACTGTGACCAAATTGTGGTATGCATGTGCTTGGCACATTCTTCTGGAGAGAGCATCCAGCACCTTCCTCAGATTCTCAAGAAGCTTGTGACCCCCAAATGATTAAGAGCCATGGCCTCGGAGCCTGCATCCCATCTGGAAAGGACAGCTGAGTCAGGTAGTGTGGGTTCCAGGCAGGCTCTGCCCTGTGGCTGGATCCCTCTTCACGTAACCAAGTGGTCTCTGCAGCAGCTCAGCATAGTGTCCAGGAAAACATGTCAGATGTTACAGGGATCACTTTCGCCCTGGGTGCCCCTAGGCATGGCTCTGCCTGTCTAAAGCCAGCCACCCACCGGCTAGTGCTTGCCCAGAACACAGGCTCTTTCTCCAACTCAGGTCTTGGGAAACCTGCTGTTCCTCAGGACTTATTCAGGGTCACCATGTCCAGCCCAAGGAATTCTTCAGGAAAGGCACTTCCTCCTAACTGAAGAAACATCTCTCAAAGCAACTTGAGAAATGAGCTGGCCATCATGCAGGAGCACATCCACTCCCAGCTTGGTGACCCTGAGATGCCTTACACCACCTTTCTGACATCCCTAGGTACTCCTGCCTGTCCCCTCAGGACCTGGATTTTCATGCCCCACAGCAAAAACGTAGTGGGGCAGAGGCCCCATCTCCCTTTCCATTAGGCCCTGCTGCAAGTCTGCCTAGGAAGGGTAAAATTCTAGCACCGACCGGCACCGCCACAGGGGTGGCTGGGGTCCCACTGCCTTCCAGCACAGGGCAGGCTGCTCTAGACTGTCTTCAGAGGTGAAGGTCCCCATCCTAGACAGACTGGGGGCTGGAGCAGCAGGGTTCCCACGAGGCTTCTTGGGGGCCTGGGTTTCTCACTTGGTTAGCTCCTCAGCAATCCTTCCTACACCAGCCCCACTGTGAAGATGCTGCTGTAAAACACACCTGTGTTGAGCCGAAAGGTGAATCCGGGGGTCAGGTATTGTGAGACTCTGGTCAAACCGAGGGGGGCTTCCAGCCTGCTGGCACTCAAGAGCCAAAGACATGGGGGAAGAGCCCCAGAACTCATAATTCATGCTAAGCCCGTGTCTGGGATTCTTCAACCCTTAGCCGAAC
>NW_007726557.1:19409-19947 GCF_000696425.1 Galeopterus variegatus | reverse complement strand
GGGATCTCAAGTTGTCTGTGAAATCTGCAAGGACCTACTGTTTGGCTCAGAACATGCTACCTCAAAATAAGGTGCTGTGGTGTGCTGGGTACTTTGAACTGCAGAAGATCGGAAGCTCCTAAGAAGCAAAGCTTCCTGACCTCCCGCCCTCTTGTTTCCCACCCCTTTGTACTGAGTGAGTATAGAAACCAAAATTCCTCTTCCCCAAAGCAAGTCATAGAATCCAGAACACCTCTCCCACAAAGCAAAGCATGAAACCTAGAAAGGTCACTCTCTCCCTTCTCCCTTGAAGACCCTCGTTCCAGAGAAGTCCTGCCCCATACCAGGAGGAATGAATTCTACAGAGGCCAAGAAGAATCTGAACAGATCCTGCTGGGTCTCCCCACTGTCTGTGACCAGATCACATTTCTACACAGCTGTTCGCTCCATGGAACCTCAGCATAAAAATGGAGTCTTCCCTGGGCCTTTAGTTCCTCATTTCTTTTTTTTCCTTTTTTTGTCTTTTTTCGTGTCCGGCAACGGATCGCAACCCTCAGTG
>NW_007726557.1:16081-18828 GCF_000696425.1 Galeopterus variegatus | reverse complement strand
GCTTCCCAAGCAGCTCACTGTAGCAGTGCGCCACCAGGCCGGCCCAAGTTCCTCATTTCTGAAGGATCCCGTGTCGCACAGACTTTGATTAGGTGTATGCTTTTCTCTTGCTCACCTGTCTGTTACAGGAGTGTTGGCTGTGACCCTTATAATGGGTGAGGAAAGGGATCACACACCTTCCTGCCCCTACAGGACCAATACGATGAAGACCACGTGTGTCTGCGGCTATTTGGTGGTGTGCCAGGAATGAAGTGGCACATGTGACTTACACGGCGTCTGAGAAGGTGGCACTGAGCAGCAGCACAGGCTGTGTGCAGCTGAGAGCCAATGACAAACCCTCCCAACGAGAAGCATTGCAGGGTCCACTCCTTCAACTGGAAAGTGAAGAGACCAAGCCTGTGTTGCCCTGCAGTGTGTGCCAAGAGCTTTTTCTGGGCAGCACTTACAACCCTCCATCTGAACAAAGACCCCCCCCAGCAAAATGGACGACCAGAAGCTGAGGCCCTGGGCCTCCTGCTCCGTCAGTTTTGTGCTGAGATAGCAAGTGCCTGGGCTCCTCCCATGGCTGGTGGAGCCTAAACTGCTGGCTGAGACAGGAAGAGCCATTTTTAGAAAATTTTTAGAAAACTCACAACCATACTCAGGACCAGAGCGTTTCTTATTTAATTATTGTAGGTTGAACAGTGGCTCGCAAAAGATATGTCCAAGTGTAACCCCTGAAACACACAAGGTGACTTTAGAAAAGAGTGTTTGCAGATGTAATTAAGAATCATCCTCGATTTCCAACGACAGATGTCCTTAGAAGAGGACACAGAGAGACAAAAGGAGAGAAGGGCACGGGAAGATGAGGGCAGGATTGAACTTCTGCGGCCACAAGCCAAGCAACACCAAGGCCTGCCGCCAGCCACGAGATGGAGGCAACGCACAGACTCTGCTCAGAGTCTCTGGAAGGAACCAGTCCTGCGGACACCTTGCCTTTGGAGTTCTGGCCTCCAGAACCGTGAGAACAAATTTCTGTGTTAAGCTCTCCAGTCTGTGGAATTTGTTACAGCAGGCCCAGAACGCTGATGCATGCGCCCACCAACACAATGAGTGTTTTTCTGCAAGTTGCTTCAGCTGAGACAAAAGGCAACGACAGGACACTGGGAAACCCTGGCCACCACCTTCCATGCTTCATCTGAGCCTGTGGGACCCCACTTGCTGTGTGGACACCTCAGGGAATAAACATTTACTGAACAAACAAAGCAAGGAAAATTCTGGCTCTTGTTTCTAACTCAGGGTTTGGTTCTTACTGCCAGACTCACCCTGTCCACTTCACAGGGTTGTCTCGGGGGGACACGCGGTAAGGGAAGCAGAAACTCAAGTGGGTTGGGACTTATACTGCAGTCAGGAGACCAGGTCTCAGTGGCAGTCCAAACATCTTGGGGAAAGTCCAGTGGGTTTTGTGGCGGGAGGGGAACAAATCCCAATAGCACTGTCCCAGGATGGCAGCAGGATGTACAGTCACCTGCAGGCCTGTCCTCCTCCCAGCCCTGGAAGCAGTCTTTCCATTCAGAGCACAGATATCAGGCGGTTCCACATTCTGGATGCCTCACTTTACCCATCACTGCAACTTAGCACAAAACTCTACCATCTAGTACTACGCTGGGTCATTCTGCCCCATAAGAAAAACCATCAGAGGCCCAGCAACACCATCCTCTGCCTCCACTCCACAGAGCGGGCCAGCCTCGTTTCTCTGCCTTGGGGTCAACTGTTGGTTCTCTTTGTGTCCTCGAGCCAGCGCAATACCCTCTCCAAGCCAGTGCCTTCCCGGGCACTGATTTCTGCCGTGGTGATGTTCTGTTTGGCGCAGGCAATGATGTCTGGAAGCCTGATTAATGACTTAATTTCCTCTATGGTCATATAACAGGGTAAGTCACTGTAGTTAAAGAAGTTACCATTAGGGTGGTGGTTACCACAGACCTGCCCCTGACCCCCGGCTGCACCTGTTCCCTAAGGAACAATGCTCCTCCCTGGGACCCCTTACCCCCGTGCTCCCCCTTGGCTCATAGACCCATACATTTTATTGAAGAGTATCAGGACCGATGCTTCTGAGAGTTGTTCTGCAGAGAGGAGACCCAAGAGCTGCACGCAGGATGCAGAGAGCTGGGTGGGGTTAGAGGCATCGATCATGAACTGCGAAAGAAAAAGACGTCAGCAGCAATGAAGGACAGTCCTCACCAAATCACGTTCCCTGCGTGTTACAGACCCGCCTTTAGGAAGAGCAAAATGACTTTAACAAAGGGCTGTGGAAACAGGCAGCAGCATAAAGGAGTTTAGAGGGTGACCCGATGTCACGCATTTGTTTTCTCCTACATGGGAGCCTCTGTACTCCCGTGGCCGCCAGTTCTCCATCCTGGAATGTGGGGCAGGGGCCTGGTCGGGGATCAGAAACCAGACAGAGACGGAAGACGCTCCCGGGGAGCAGGGCATCGCGGAGCCCGGCGGTCTCGGCCGAGAACGCACGCTGCCCCCGCAAGTCCCGCTCCGACACCAGCGTGCAGAACCAGCGGGCCGTGACCCTGACGGGCGTCGTCGCCTGCTGCAGTCACGCGAGGCGGGCGGGCCGGGAGGTGCGGGACGCAGGCGGCCCCTAGAGGGCTCGAGGGCTGCGAAGACCCACCAGGAGAGCGCGGCAGTCCCCGCAGTAGCTGCGCCAGATGGGGCCCATGCACCCGCCGAGCTCGCGGACGGTGACCTTCCTCCGG
>NW_007726557.1:10889-14833 GCF_000696425.1 Galeopterus variegatus | reverse complement strand
CGGGCCGGTCCCGGACAGCGCCCGGTGGTTTAGGACGGCGTTTTTTTTGTTGGAGGTGACAGCTGATTTTGTCCGAGCCTCCTGGAGTTCTCAAATTTTAGGAGGAAAAATGATGTTTACGTGCATGTCTCCCAGCACTTACTGAGAGTGTGCTCAGCTTGGGGACAAGCAGGCTGGATGTCCGAGTGGTCTGCCCCAAGCCTGCCTTTTTCTTAAGTGTGGTTTTGGAGAAGACCTCAGGTGGGACACCTGCCTTGCTCTTGGGACATGTAGGCCAAGTATCTCAGCCTTAGGGGGTGGTCCAGCCCATCGAGGATAAATCCAGAACTTGACTACTGAATGTGTATCGGAAGTGGACAGAGTTCGTCAGGTTGTTTCTGTGTCTCTGGGGAAGGTGATGCAGGCAGAGCTGGAGCAGTGGCACCTCAGAGGGCCTGTTTGTCAGAGGTGGTAGAGGTGTGAAAAGAATAGGTGTAAGTGGGATTGGCCTTCCTGGAGGTCAGTTCTGCCTTCATCCCACAAAGCACTTGAGGCTAAGGACTAGAATCCATGCTCCAAGTCTCTCCAGCCATCGTCTCAGCTAAGTTCTAAGCAGAGGGGTCAAGCATCTGAATAATCGGGGACTCTGTGAAGCCGCTAAGCCTGCTGTTTAAGAGTGAATCCTAGCTCTGCCTGTGATAAGCTGTGAATGGGACTTAGGGCAGTGACCTCGCCTCTCTGCTCAGTTTTTTATTGACCCGCAAAGAGTATGGAAATAGTACCTGGCTCATGGGGTGGTGTGTGAGTGGGATGAGTATATACACGTAAGTTATTGGGAAGGGCACCTGGTGTGCAACAAGCAGGCATGGGACTTAGGGCAGTGACCTCGCCTCTCTGCTCAGTTTTTTATTGACCCGCAAAGAGTATGGAAATAGTACCTGGCTCATGGGGTGGTGTGCGAGTGGGATGAGTATATACACGTAAGTTATTGGGAAGGGCACCTGGTGTGCAACAAGCAGGCCACAGACATTGTCCGTTATCTTCGCTCTGTTTGCTTCTCTTTTGGGAGGACGGTACTTCCATGGTTATCAGCACGTGTTTCATGAGGATTCACAGGGTTTCCCACTCAGCCCAAATGTTTAAAGAGGAACGGAGGGAGTCCCTTTTTGCTGCTCCTGAGCTGGGGGGTTGCTTAGGGAATCAGAGCAGTACAGGCCCCCTCAATGGCATTTTCTCTCTCAGACAAAGCAACCAGCCAGCTTCTGCTGGAGACCGACTGGGAGTCCATCCTGCAGATCTGCGACCTGATCCGCCAGGGGGACACACAGTAAGCGACGGGCGGCTGCGCAGTGCACAGAGGTCGCTTGGTGCCCATTGTTCCTCCAACATTCAGCTGACTGTGCTAGGCCCTTAAGTGGAGAACGGCATGGTCTGTGTGCTGGGATTCTGTCCATAGAGCTTGGTGATGGTTAACATTTGCTTAGCGGTTCTCAAAGACCAAGATGGTGGATGGCTTTTTGTCACCTAGTTGCTAAGACTGTTGTCTTTTCTCCTCTTTCTCTGTTTTGCTAGTGTTGTTTTTCTTTCAGGGCAAAATATGCTGTGAATTCCATCAAGAAGAAAGTCAATGACAAGAATCCACACGTGGCCTTGTACGCCCTGGAGGTAACTAGACCCCCATACTGTAGAGGTCTCTGACTGCCAGCCTCAAGGGTGCCCACCCTTTTGGGCACACAGCAAGCAGTGTGGTCCCTTCTCAGCCTGAGTGCTCATGAGCGCAGATGTGAGCAGTGCCACCTCAGAGCTCGGTCACCCTAAGGGAGAGACAGGGAGGGAGTGATGAGGCTGCTTCTCCAGTCTCTGGCCCACAAGGAAACACGTGTAGGCTGGTTCTCATTGCTGTTCTTGGCAGTGAGACAGGGCCACAGAGGGAGCATCTGAGCTTGGGTGCTGCTGCTGGCTCAGGAGCTGCTGTTGGGGTTCCCTGGCAGGCTGCTTAGCCTGAGGGCCCCATCGGAGGCCTGACTTCTCATGGAGTGGTGGGCCTGTCCAGGAGGAGGAGGGGTCTTTGCCCTGACCATTGGGCAGCGCTTCCCTTCCTTGGGGTCTGCAGGTGATGGAGTCGGTGGTGAAGAACTGTGGCCAGACAGTCCACGATGAGGTGGCCAACAAGCAGACCATGGAGGAACTGAAGGAGCTACTGAAGGTAGAGTCCTGGTGGAGCTGGGCTGGGGGTGGGGTGCGAGTGTCATCACCGGGGCTGGCACCTCTGCTTTTCCAGGGGTTCACGCACTAGGAGCAGTGCCCAGTGTGGCAGGGAGTGGAGGGTGAGCGTTGCAGGCCCTGTGCTCTGCGAGCATGCGCTCAGGCCTGGGGAGAGATGGTTCAATTCCAGTGAGGGCAGGTGTTACAGAAGCTGGCACAGGGTGTGTGTTTATGGCATGGAGGAGACACCACTCTTCTCAGGGGGCTGGGGAGGCTTCCAGGAGGCAGGGCTTGGAGCTGAGTCTTGAAGGGCAGTGGACGGATGCTCACTGGTGGGCAGAGAAGGTGGCGGAAGTTGCTGTGAGAGCAGCTGTGGCTGTGGGCAGAGTGTGTGAACAGAGGCTGGGAAGGGAGGCCCAGAAGGCTGCGGGGCCAGGTCCACAGGCCAGGGCCTGGGAGGGGCAGGGAGAGGGCACGTAAGTTCAAGTGTGACCATGAGGGGGAGTCAGGAGGGAGACAGCAGAGGAGCAAAGAGCTGCCTGGAGAGGACAGGTGTCACGCCTGCCTTTGCAGAGAAGGGAAAGCTCTCCAGACCCTCAAGGGATTGTGTCTGGAGCTCCAGCAGGGATCGTGATGGGCAGTGATGCAGAGGTGGTGCAGGGCGTCCCACTCAGGTGGGGCTGCTCCTGCCCCCTGCCACCCACGGGCATCAGTCACACAGGAGGCTCTGCCCTGGACCCCACTCAGGTGGGGCTGCTCCTGCCCCCTGCCACCCACGGGCATCAGTCACACAGGAGGCTCTGCCCTGGACCCCACTCAGGTGGGGCTGCTCCTGCCCCCTGCCACCCACGGGCATCAGTCACACAGGAGGCTCTGCCCTGGACCCACTCTGCCAAGGCCCCACCCTGGGATCCAGGCTGACATCTGTGCCATGCAGAGGCCCTCACCGGTCACCTTGGCCAGTTTCCTGCTCTGTCCTGGCTGAAGGAGCAGAAGGCGTCAGAGCCTGGCTCTCTCCTCGCATTGGGTTGCTTGCTCCCATTGTCTGTGCTGCCAATCCACTGGAGGGGTGGGCAGCGTAATGTAGGGAAAGGGGCCGCTGTCGGATGCAGACAGATTGTAGAAAAAACTTGAACCTGGCATGAAAGCTGTCCTCATTGTCTCCTTGAAGCAGCTTTTCAATCGAGCTTCTCTGGGAGGGCTCTAGATTTGAGACTGAGCTGTGCGCTCACCTGGGGGAAATGGTAGCTCTGAGGGCTTGGAGCCCACCCTGTTCCTGGAGAAATTTTGGGAGTGGCTGCTCTCTTGCCTCTCCCTGGCTGTAACTGGAAGCAGGGGTGGGTGGCTCCATAGCATTTCTGTGTACTCAGCCCTGTCACGGTGCTCCACTGGTTAGGCCTGGTTGGTTCTGCCTGTTAGAGGTGAGTTGAAGCCAGGGGCCAAGTGACAGTCATGGGCCCAGGAGAACCTGAGGCTGGTCAGGGTATTGTGAGCAAAGAGTGAAAGAGACCAGTGGTCTGAGCACAGGGACTTGGCATGGCCTGGCTCCAGTGAGTTCCCTGGTTTCTCTGGGGTGTAGAGAAGAGGTGTGGCGGGCCGAGCCCGTGGCACACTCAGGAGAGTGCGGCGCTGGGAGCGCAGTAGCGCTCCCCCCCCCCCCCCCCCCTGCGTGTGCCCCGGGCCCGGCCCCCCCCCCCCCCCCCCCCTGCGTGTGCCCCGGGCCCGGCCCCCCCCCCCCCCCCCCCACCCCCCCCACCACC
>NW_007726557.1:6109-10000 GCF_000696425.1 Galeopterus variegatus | reverse complement strand
CTGAGCTCGGTGCGGCCGGTCTCAAAAAAAAAAAAAAAAGAGGTGTGGCCAGAGCAAGTGTGGACGGGGGCCTGGGACCAGGTTGGTGCACAGCCCCTGTGCCCAACTCAGGACCCCACCCTTGACCTGTGTGCCGGCCCCGTCCTGTCAGCACGGCAGTCCTGCCAGTGCTTGCTCATGCTGAGACCTCCATGGCACCCTGAGTCTTCTGCAGCCCTCCTCACCCACTCTGCCCTGCTTTGCAGAGGCAAGTGGAAGTCAGCGTCCGGAACAAGATCCTGTACCTGATCCAGGCCTGGGCACACGCCTTCCGGAATGAACCCAAGTACAAGGTGGTCCAGGACACCTACCAGATCATGAAGGTGGAGGGTGAGTCAGGGCAGGGTGGGGGTCCAGCCGGATGTGCAGAACACGGCCACCAAGAATTGAGGGGCCGCTCTGCCAGAGGAGTCACACCACAGAGGCATAAGTGGCACAGGGCAGCGGCAGATGGGCTGGTCCTCATCGTGGAGGCAGGACGGGCTCAGACAAGTGCCAGCCTTTCTGGATATCATGCTCTAAGGACAGTGACGGCAGACAACACATAAATGACAAGTCAGCAGACAAGCCTATTCTAGAGAGTAGTGAGGGCCCTTGGGGCAGCTGGGGCTGAACGGTCAGGGACGACCTCTTGAGGAGGTGCCTTGTGTGCCATTATTCGAACTGTTGGGAGCAGACAGGGTCCAGCAGCTCACAGAGGACCCTCAGGTTCAGAGGCCCTTGGGCCAAAGCACACTCAGTCTGCCGAAGGGACAGAAAGGCAGACAGCTTGCCCAGGGGAGAGCCTGGGCCGGGCTGCTCCCTGGGCCTCCTGAGCTGTGGTCTAGGGTTTGGTGTTCCTCTGAGTGTGGCAGGAAGCCACTGGTGGGTTTCAGGCTGGGCCACGGCAGCTGAGATGTTTTTGAAGAGCTCCTCTGTCTGTGTTCCTCCGGGTTGGTGTGGGGGCCGTGGAGAGCTGGTGGGATGCAGAGAGGGACGGCAGGCTCAGGACGTAGTTGCTAGTGCTCGGCGTGCTGGTGGCGAATGAGAGTGGCGGGCCGAGGCTCTTTGTGGGCTGGGCCGGGCCTGCCCCTGTCTGCAGCTCCTCAGTCGGCCCGAGCATGGCTATAGAGCGTAGGGCAGGGGCCGGCCCTGGGAGTGGTAGGTTTGGCCATGGGAGCCGGGAACTTGTCCTGTGGTGCTGGGGCTGAAGGGGTGGCAGCCCCCTGTGCTCTGAGCGCTGCCCCAGCCGCTAGATGCCTGGACACTGGACACAGGTCTTGCCTGTGCTCAGGCCCACATTCCTGGGGAGAGATTCCAAGGCCCTTCCAGTACTCACAAGAAGCTTGGGAGCCTCTGTTTTCAGGAGCAGGGGGAGCTCTGGCTGCAGAGCCAAGGGTGGGGATCCAGACAGGCTGGGCTGCTACTACGGAGACAAGCTGAGATGCTACGATGGGTGGGAGCAGCATTTTAGGAGAGTGGGCACCCACGACACTGAACATGAAGGGCCCCATGGGGACGCCAGCCTAGGTGGGGCAGGGGCTGTCCCTTTGCCCCTGAGATACCCTCACTGGGCAATAGTCGCTCTGTTGTGTCCCAGAGGGCTCCCTCAGCGCCCGGGCTCTGGGTGTCCTCCCGTCGCCTTGTCTGGGAAGGCGGGTGCTGGGAGTTAGGAAGAGGCTGTCAGAGGCCTTGCGAGGATGAGGGCTGGCCCCTGTGTGACCGCGGCCTCCTCTCTCCAGGATTCGTCTTCCCAGAATTCAAGGAAAGTGATGCCATGTTTGCTGCTGAGAGGGTGAGTCCCGGGCAGGCTGTTGCGAGGGCTCCTGAGGGGTAAGGAGGGGCCCTGGGAGCTGCTGGCCTGGGTGTGGTGGGTGAGCTGCTTCTGTCTCAGATGGGTGGGGGCATGTCCGAGTGGGAAGCGCCGCTGTGGCTCTGCAGGCTCGGGGGACGGCCAAGGTGCCTTTGGTCTCTGCTGTGGGTCCGCATGATTAATGCAGATGTTGACGGGGCCCACAGCTGGGGAGTCTTGATGTCACGCGTCTGACAGAGAAGAAGTCCATTTGAAGGGTCTCCTTCCTCAGGACTGAGGCGACTTGACTCCTGGGCCGGGCAGCTGCCTTTGCCTGGGCAGCTGCCGTTGCCCATGCTGGGATGTTCTTTGGGTCCTTTTCCCATCTATGGGACACGCAAGAAGTTCTGCCACCTCTGGGAGTTTTTTTGGTGGGCGGCAGTGGGGGACTATATATGGTCCTGACTCTGCCTACCCTCCAGGCCCCGGACTGGGTGGACGCTGAGGAATGCCACCGGTGCAGAGTGCAGTTCGGAGTGGTGACCCGCAAGGTGAGTGCCTGCCCGGGGGTGGTGGGCTCTGCCCCGTGGTCTATCCCCTGCTGCCTTCATGCACGGCCGTGCAGACACCAGGTCCCCAGCTGAGTGGCCCTGACCCTTCTGCTGGAACCTGGTGGTTCGGGAAGATGGCGTGGAATCAGTGCCAGTGATGGTCAGTGCCCTTGGCTGAGGTTGGCAAGGTCCAGCTTCACTCGGGATCAGAATATCCCATGCCTGGGGCTCAGGTCCTGGCCAGGGTCAGTCTTCTGCATTGCTGTGGCTGAGGGAGCCGTGTTTTTAGGCAACTTAGCTTGTTTGGACTCTGATCCCTCAAGCTGCCTTCTCCCTCCTGCTAAAGACCTCAGGCAGCGAGTGGGGATGCTGGAGCCCTGGGGGTGTCTGAGCAGAATCCTGGACCCACTGCACATGCACAAGCTCTTCTGTTGTTGGCAAAGCTCATACATGTTCTTCTCGACCTCTCTGGTGGCAGAAGTTGAGACTCCTGCCAGTGTGTCCAGTTCCCCAGGGCCTCCGTGTCCTCCTTGGTATCGCTCTGCTCGTCCTGACGCCACTCCCGCCCATCTCTGCCTAAGCGGCCCAGCCTCGGCATCGTCAGTGTCGGGGCTGGGCATGTTCTTCTCAACCTCTCTGGTGGCAGAAGTTGAGACTCCTGCCAGTGTGTCCAGTTCCCCAGGGCCTCCGTGTCCTCCTGGGTATCGCTCTGCTCGTCCTGACGCCACCCCCGCCCATCTCTGCCTAAGCGGCCCAGCCTCGGCATCGTCAGTGTCGGGGCTGGGCAGGCAGGCCAGGGTGACCCCGGCACCTGTAACGGGCCTGTTCCACTTGTCTCGCAGCACCACTGCCGGGCATGTGGGCAGATCTTTTGTGGAAAGTGCTCCTCCAAGTACTCCACCATCCCCAAGTTTGGCATCGAGAAGGAGGTGCGCGTATGTGAACCCTGCTACGAGCAGCTGAACAAGTGAGTGCCCCTTGGAGCACCAAGGTGGCTGCCCTTCCTTGGCCAGTGCCCTAGACTCCAGATTGGGCAGGGGCGGGGTAGACGAGGCCACAGGACAGGCGGACCAGTCACCTGGGTTGATTTTTTGGTTTGTTTTAGCTTTTGGAAATAAAACTTACAGCAAAGCTGCGAGGGTAGTGTGGGAAGCTCGTGTGCGGGTGCCCTCACCCGGCTCCCACGGGCTCGGTGGCTCGCTGTACTTGCTTGGTCAGCCCTTCTCCCCCCGCCCACCCGCAGGTGTCCGCGTGATCACACGTGAGCATGCTTTATTTTGACCGTGCGCGCGACTCATCGTGTGGTTTCATGCTTGAGCTTCCACGTGCGTGTCCTAAGAATGAAAGCGTCCTCCCACATAAGCAAAGCACAGTCGTCGCTGGGACAGGGGTCGCTTGTGTGGCATTGACGTCACCCGAAGGCTGTGTTCCAGTTCCACCCTTGGCCTAGCAACGTCCTCTGTGGCAGTTGCTGCCCATCAGGGCCTGTCCTGTGCCACGCAGTGTTCTTTGGGTTGTTGCGTCTCCACA
>NW_007726557.1:0-4936 GCF_000696425.1 Galeopterus variegatus | reverse complement strand
TTAGCACATGTGGGTTGAAATTCCAATTGTGCTGTGACCATGTGGCCCTCAGCAGCCCCCTGGTCTGCACTGGAAGGAGGGCTGCAGCGGCCTCTGGAGAACATCTGTGTGATACATGTAGAACTCTTGAAAACTGACTCCACAATAATAGAAGGTGTTGCTGCTCTTTCTGGCATCTTCTTGGGGTGAGGCCTGTTGCTGGTTGCACAGAGTGTGCTGTGGTCAGCATTCTGGGAGCCCTAGGAAGGGCCTTGCCTCACGTTCCCGCAGCCCAGCAAGGCAGGTACTTGGGATCTCCGTGTCCAGGAGAGGGGCTGTGGCTTAGGCTGAGTGACTCATCCAGACCCAATGGCTGGTGTGAGAGTCTAGAGCCCCGTCCTGCTGTTCCCTGCAGTGTGGCTGTTAAGCCAGGTGTGGCCTGTGCAGCCACCGTTGTTGCTCTGTGGGGACAGTTAGAGGGAAGCCCTGGGTGGCTGGTGAGAACTTTGGCGGGGGCAGGGGTAGCGTTGGCATGCAGTCACCTGCCGTGTCGTATTGTGCCTCCAGGAAAGCAGAAGGAAAGGCCACCTCCACCACTGAGCTGCCTGCGGAATACCTGACCAGCCCCCTGTCCCAGCAGTCCCAGGTACCCACCCCCCACTGTCCCATGGGCACCTCTTTCCTGGAACCTACCTTACCCAGCCCTGTCTGTCCTCAGCTGCCCCCCAAGAGGGATGAGACAGCTCTGCAGGAGGAAGAGGAGCTGCAGCTGGCCCTGGCACTGTCGCAGTCAGAGGCTGAGGAGAAGGAGAGGCTGGTGAGCTGGGTGGGGACCAGGCCTTGAGAAGGGGAAATTTCAGGGTTCTGGGGGTGCACACAGGTGTTTGTGGTGGGGCCACAGTGTGTGGAGGCTCCACTGTTCATCCAGTGCCTCGTGCTCCCCTGAATGGCACTCCCTTCCCGGTTCTGCTTCAGCGACAGAAGTCAACGTACACTGTGTACCCCAAGGCAGAGCCTGTACCTGTGGCCTCATCAGCGCCCCCCGCCAGCAGCCTGTACTCTTCACCTGTGGTGAGCCCACCCTCCGGCTCAGCCAGACTGGCTTGGACCACTGCCCACGCGGGATGGGAGGGCGAGTGGGAGGATGCCTCACCTCAGGATGCCCGGGGAGGACAGCTCCTGACCACATGGGCAGGTGTCAGGGAGCCACCTGGTGGCTCCAGACACCCACGGCTCTGCTTTCCTGGTCCAGAGCACCCCTGTAGGGAATGGGGATGCTGAGAAAGGTCCCCTGCTGGCAAGACCCCATCTCTTTCACAGACTCATTTTCTAGGGGATCCCCTTCAGCCCTTCTCTTTAGATAGGGGTGAAGGTGCAGCCTGCTTCATGAGGCAGGGTCAGGGGCAGAAGGTTTAGAAAGTCACAGGCAAGCTCCGTAGGATTCTGTGGAGTGGCCAGGCCATAGGCACACCCAGGGGCTGAGAATAGCCCGGCCACCAGCGTGCCCAGTTAAGCCCCTTTCCTTCCTGGGCCCCATGATCAGGGCTGCATGAGGGCTGGTGGGATGACCATGCTCTGGCCCCGGAGCCAGCACCCATCCTGCGAGCTGCTGTTGATGTGAGGGCCTCGTGGTATGTGGTGGTGTCATGGGCCTTCCTAGAATATTAGAACCGTGTCATCTCAAAGAGAAGGAAGAATGTTCACTTATACAACACAGTGCAGGACAGTGTGTGGTGTGAGCCAGGGACCCAGGCAGGAGGCTGAGGCTTAGGCTGAGGCTGTGGCCAGCCTCCAGGACCCACCGTCACTGTGGCACCATCTGGGTTCCTGTTGAGTGGCTGCTTGGGGGCTCCATTGCTGCTCCTGTGATCCTCTCAGATCCCCCCTTATCTCCCCAGAACTCGTCAGCACCTCTGGCTGAGGACATTGACCCTGAGGTAAGGGCACCAGCGTGTGGCGCGGTCATCTTGCTGCCCCTGGTCCTCAGAAGTGACCTCCCCTGTTGCTGTGCAGCTGGCTCGGTACCTGAACCGGAACTACTGGGAGAAGAAGCAGGAGGAGGCCCGGAAGAGCCCCACACCATCGGCTCCCATACCTCTAACGGAGCCAACCACCCAGCCCGGGGAGGGGCATGTTGCTCCAGCCAGCGTGGTGGAGGTAAGGGGGTCGTGCTCAGTGCTGCTGGTCTGTGGTCCCTTGGGAGGGGTGGATATGGGACAGGCTGGAGACCCCACTCACACGCTGTTCTCTTCCAGACTCCCCTCCCGGAGACAGACTCTCAGCCCATAGCTCCGTCCGGAGGCCTCTTTAGTGAGGTAAGCTGTGGCTCCCTCCACAGCCAGGAGAAAGCACAGCCTCCCTGCATACAGAGCACTGGGCACGTGACACAGGTGCCTTTCCTAACGAGAGGGCTGTGCCAGAGGGAGGAAGTCCACCCAGGCCCTGGCCCTGCTATACGCATCGTGGCCTCTCATGATAGAACCTGCCTGGGCTGGGCTATGGTCTAGGGGTCAGGCCACTCTTTGTGGACAAACACAGACCCATGTATTCTAGAGCAGCCCAGAACCAGCTGGGTGAGTCTTGGGGCTTCTAGGCTTTGTCAGCCCTCAGCGTTAGAGACCAGGGCCTTGGAGAGGGAGGCAGGCCCCGTGTCACCAGGGCAGAAGGGCCTCGAGCCAGCTCCATCCTGACTAGTGCTCCATTGGTGGATAAGAGTCTAATCTCTGGGGGCCTTGGTTTCCTTGTTTGTGAAATGGGGATGCTAATGGTGCCCATCTCACTGGGCTGACGTGAAGATCAGATCAATTATCCACTCCAGAGTCAGCACAGCCTGGGTGCCTCCTGGGACATGCCTGGCTCTTTCACAGGTGGGGCTGCTGAGGCCCAGCAGAGCAGTCCCTGCCCAGGGAGGATGGTCCCCAGAATGGGGGGCGCTGCGATGCTCAGCCAGGCCCCACCTCGTGTCTCCAGCAGCAGTACCAGAACGGGGAGTCCGAGGAGAGTCACGAGCAGTTCCTGAAGGCCCTGCAGAATGCCGTCACCACCTTCGTCAACCGCATGAAGAGCAACCACATGCGCGGGCGCAGCATCACCAATGACTCGGCCGTGCTCTCGCTCTTCCAGTCCATCAACAGCATGCACCCACAGCTGCTCGAGCTGCTCAACCAGTTGGATGAGCGCAGGCGTAGGTGCCCCGGGCACCCCTGCATTCCTGTGGGCAGTGGTGGCCCTGGCTGCTCCTGGGACATGAGGCCTTCCTTGAGGCCATGGGTTCTGCAAGAGGGTTCAACAGGACGTGGCCCTAATGATGGGCCATGCCCAGCCCAGCCAGAGCCTCGGTGCCAGCAGCACCCTCTGGGCAAGGGCTAGGCGAGGTTTTGCTGACTCCTGAGACCAGCTGAGCACAGGGAGGTCCAGGCGCTGTCCGTGTGTCCATCCCACACCAGGGTTTCCTGGCACTAGGCTGAAGTGGTCAGAGACACTGTCTTCTGCCCACAGTGTACTACGAGGGGCTGCAGGACAAGCTGGCACAGATCCGCGATGCCCGGGGGGCCTTGAGCGCATTGCGTGAGGAGCACCGGGAGAAGTTGCGCAGGGCAGCTGAGGAAGCTGAGCGCCAGCGCCAGATCCAGCTGGCCCAGAAGCTCGAGATCATGCGGCAGAAGAAGCAGGTGCTGTGGGGTTGTCCAGCCCCTGGGCATACAACATGGGGAGGTCCCAGCTGTCCTGACTGCTGCCTGTCACCTGCCACAGGAGTACCTGGAGGTGCAGAGGCAGATGGCCATCCAGCGTCTGCAAGAGCAGGAGAAGGAGCGGCAGATGCGCCTGGAACAGCAGAAGCAGACCGTCCAGATGCGTGCCCAGATGCCTGCCTTTGCGCTGCCCTATGCCCAGGCAGGCCTTCCATCCGTCCTGCCCTACCCTGCCCAGGGGCTTGCCTCACTGGCTGAGGACCGGCTCTCACAGCTGTCTCGTTTGTTCCCCAGCTCCAGGCGATGCCCGCGGCCGGGGGCGTGCTCTATCAGCCGTCAGGCCCAACCAGCTTCCCAGGCACTTTCAGCCCAGCAGGCTCGGTGGAGGGCTCCCCCATGCACGGCGTGTACATGAGCCAGCCGGCCCCAGCCACTGCCAGCCCCTACCCCAGCCTGCCCGGCACTGCAGCAGGTAAGGTGGATGGGGGTCCGGACCAGCTGAGATGAGCCCCAGGCCTATGCATGTAGCGTGTGCACATTGTTTCCAGATTTCACAAAGGAAATAGTTGTCAGATCTTTATTATTTTAGTCTAATTTATAGTAAAGTTACAAATGGTATAAAGGGTTTTCCAGATCCCCCAGATGGAAACATTTTATCGTTTTTGCTTTATTCTCTTTTCATGTACACACACACACACACACACACACACACACACGTTTTCTCTCCCAAACTGTTTTAGAGTAGATGGCAGGCGATGATGCCCTTTACCTGACTGCTGCAGTGAGCCTTCCCACAACCAGGGTGCTCACTCACAGCTGGGAGGTGCCAGGGCCGTGCCGTGACCTCCTCCCCAGCTGGTTTCTGCTCTCAAAGACTGTCTCAGTAAATGCTCTTTGTACCAGCAGGAAGCCTCAGTTGTATGGCATTCCGCTTTCCCACCTCGTTCATCTCCTTTGGTTTTGACCATTCCTCAACTTCCCATAGAGCACCAGCCTGTCCTTGGGCAGACTGTCCTCAGTTGGGGTTTGTCTGGTGTTTCCACTTGATGACATTCAGGGGCAGCACTTTTGGTCAAAATGGCACGAAATGTGCCGCGTTCATGAGGAGGCCTCTGCTATCAGTCTGTTCCATCACTGGCCATGTGGTTGAGGTGGGACCTGCAGGTGTCTGCACTGTATAGTCAGCGTCTTTCCCTTTGTAATTGAGTGTCTTCTGGGAAAGACGTACTCCTCAAACGCTCGCACACTAGCTTTAGCATTTTTTT
>NW_007726556.1:725552-730997 GCF_000696425.1 Galeopterus variegatus | reverse complement strand
CATCCCTATATAGGATCCAAACCCATGGCCTTGGTGTTATCAGCACTGCACTCTCCCGAGCAAACCACAGGCCAGCCCTGTACTCATTAATTTTTAGAAGTAATTTATTATTTAAGGAGAAAAGAAAATCTTTGCTGTTTCCAAAAGTCCTGATTTCTCGTCTCATTCTTGAGCTTGGCTTTAACTTAGGTTTATTTCTAGTTTCCATTCTTGCAGTCAGTCACTTATTCACAGCAGTAGTCCTGGGTCTTTAATAAAAAGCTAGTCTTGCTGGGGACATCAATATTTTTGACAGCGTGTGAGTGTGAGGGGGGAACTCACATAACTTGGGGACAGCCCTGGGGAGTGAAAGTGAACTGAACTATTTTTAGCTGAATTCAAGTGGAGGCAATTCACTTAAAGAATCCAAAGGCTTTAACAATATCTTAGATTGACTTTAATGAGTAGTTAGACTGAAATAGCTACAGGCTCCAGGGGGCAGACCAAACCTATTGAGGGCCTCTCCAGGGAGATAAAAAAGGTGCTTATACAGCTTGTACCATGAAGTAGTGTCAGCTTCTTCCATGCCCCTAGCACAGTGCTCAGCATGGGAGCATTTCTGCTCATCTATTAATTGGAGGCTAATACAGACAGAATAGAAAGGGGTCCTTAATTCACTAATAAGCAGAAAAGCTTTCTTAAGAAAGAGAAGACAGGCTCACAGAGAGGAGTGGGCAGGGAGTCCTCAGGCAAGCATACAGGTGATACTTAAGACTTTTTAAATCAACTTTGAGCAGGCAATTTCCATTTAATTTCTTTTCAGAGTAGGAGACACATAGAAGTAGCATGCTAAAAGGGCTGCAGAGTATGGAAAAGATAAAGGAACTAGTTTTAATTTGCCTTCCATTTCTGCTGCTAGTGACATCCTGCTGTGAAAGACTAATTCCCACAAACCTAATAACAATTCTTTCATTAGGATGTCTTAGGCTATTATAAGATCTCTTTAGCACAACTTATATCATTAAAAGGAGAAATACCAGAAAAAGTAATTACCTCACCTCCAGGAAAGGAAAAGATAGGAGTAACAGAATTGTAGTCTTTTCTCCACATTAGGTACTCCCAGTTAGTTTTATTTTATAATCTTCATTTCCCATTGTTTCAAATATCTAGACTATGAACAAAGGCTTTCCTTAGTCAAACCAAACGCAATGTGTATTAGTCCATTTTTGTTGCTTATAACAAAATATTTTGAACTCGGTGATTTATAAAGAAAAACAAAGTTTATTGCTTACAGTTTCTGAGACTGAGAAGTCCAAAGTCCATCTGGTGGTGGCAGCAGTGACCCAGGGGTCTCACATTGCAAGATGGTGGAAGCAGAGAGAGAGCAGAGAGACAGACTCTCCTCTTCTTTTAAAGCCCTTAGAAGCACACCCCTGACCACCATTTTTAATCCATTTACTACTGCATAGTCCTACAATCCCATCACCTCTTCAAGACCCCACCTTTCAATAACCATAATTGGATTTCCCACCCTCTTAACAGTCTCAGTGGGGGCTAAGTTTCCAATACATAAAACTTGGGGAACACAATTCAAACTCGAGTGAGTTTTGGGTGAACATAATTCAATCTACTACGCAATGTTTTTTGGGTTTTTTTTTTTTGTATTTTGATGGCTGGCTGGCATAGGGATCAAACCCTGGACCTTGGTGTTAACAGCACCACACTCCAACCAACTGAGCTAACCAGCCAGCCCCTCTCCTTTTTATTTAGTATTCTTAAAATACATATTTTAAGATTTTTTTTTTTTTTTTTAAAGATGACCAGTAAGGGGATCTTAACCCTTGATTTGGTGTTGTCAGCACCACACTCAGCCAGTGAGCGAACCGGCCATCCCTATATGGGATCCGAACCCGGGGCCTTGGTGTTATCAGCACCGCACTCTCCCGAGTGAGCCACCGGGCCAGCCCATATTTTAAGATTTTAAATATTTTATTTAAGCGAAAGTAGTATTTTTTTTTCTTTTTTGTGACCGGTAAGGGGATCACAACCCTTGGCTTGGTGTCACCTGCACCACGCTCAGCCAGTGAGCTCACCGGCCATCCCTATATAGGATCCAAACCCGTGGCGGGAGCACCACTGCACTCCCAGCACCACACTCTCCCGAATGAGCCACGGGGTTGGCCCGAAAATAGTATTTTGCTTTTATACTGTAGTTTCAAAGAAATTTATGCATTTAATAACCATTCTTCTTTATACATTTAATAACCATTCACAAAATATCTGCATGAACATATGGAAGGCCACTTGACACAGTGGGACAAAAATCAGGTACGAAAGAGTGGTGGAATTAGAATTAGAAATGGAGTATTCCAATTTTCTCTCCATTTAATATTCTCCAAACAGCTTAATAACACAAATATTTTAATGAAATATGTACTTTATCAGATTGATTAAAGATGAGGTAAAAAATTATAGCTGAAAGAGATCATTTAGATCAAATAACGTAGATCAGGATTATTCCCAAGTGTAATATTCAACATATAGATACACATTTGAAATGTTTCTAAGAGGGGCTGGCCCATGTCTCACTTGGGAGAGTGTGGTGCTGATAACACCAGAGCCATGGGTTCAGATCCCTCTATCGGGATGGCCGGTTAGCTCACCTGGGAGAGCGTGGTGCTAACAACACCAAGTCAAGGGTTAAGATCCCCTTACCAGTCATCTTTAAAAAAAAAAAAAGTTTCTAAGGACCCAGCTAATTACAATAGTCACCAATATCTTTTATTTTCATTGTTAGGTCTATTTAAAATACAACTTTATCACTGCAAAACAAATGTCTGTGACGATGCAGCTGTATAGCTAAACCTGTATTAACGATAGAAACACTTAGAAGCCTTTTTTTGGTAGGAAAAAAAAGACTCTATCCAATACCCATTTTAGAAAATTTAACAAAAAAGAGCCAAGTAAATTAAAAAAAAAAAAAAAAAAAAAAGCCAAGTAATGTGTCTGGCATACATAAGTACTCAGGAAATTTCTGATGAAAGATTAAATGACATCAAAATTAGAGGAGGTGGCAGATAGAAACTTCCCCTACTCCCACATAGTAATTACCTTAAGATTTTTCCAAAACATGTTTTCTTCTCTTTAGTTTCAATACCTAATCCCTACCAGGCAGAGTCTCAGTTTGAGTTTTTCAAACCTAAAGGACCTGGTGCACACAATTTGTCCAGTGCTCTAATTGTAACAAAATTAACCTGGCACAACTAACCTCCCCCTCTGGCACAAGTAGCACTGTGGGAGGTCCGAAACTCCTAGCAAGAGGCTGGCCGTTTTCTCACTTGGTAAAGGGTGGTGCTGATAACACCAAGGTCAAGTGTTCAGATCCCCATCCTGACCAGCCTCCAAAAAAAAGAGAAACACCTAGCAGGAGCAGAGGGTGACACTGGTACAGTCAGAGGCCTGCAAGGGGTGAGCACACACTTATAAAAGAAAACAGTCCACATTCTCTCTTTGAGAATGGAAAGTGGATTTAGGTATGTCTATATTTACTCCTTTATATGGGGTCTTGCTCACGGTGTTTTCTGGCAGGGGAACAAATCACTCATACTTGTGGAAGACAATACAAGAAATGCCACAAGACTGATGCTCAGGGACTGAGAATTTGCCATGTCTGCTCCAAAAGCACGAATGCTTTTTCCTGAATAAATGTGAAACAGAATACTTAAATAAATTAGTATAACTTCTGAGCTATATAAAACAAACTGAAGGAATAATTTGCCAAGACCTACAATAAACTTTTTTTGTTTTGTTTTGTTTCGTTTTGTGTCCTTTTTTTTTTTTTTACCGTGTCCAGCAACGGATCGCAACCCTCAGTGTCGCCCCCGCACCGGACCAGGACCGGCAACGGGATCGCAACCCTCGGTGTTGCCCCCGCGCCTCGCTCAGCCAGTGAGCGGGAACCGGTCTGTATGTGGGATCCGAACCCTCGGTGGGAGCGCCTCCACGCTTCTCAAGTGGTGCACCAGCGCAGTGCGCCACTGGGCCGGCCCATCGTTTTGTGTCCTTTTTGAGACCGGCCGCACCACGCTCAGCCAGTGAGCGCACCGGTCATCCCTATATAGGATCCGAACCCAGGGCGGGAGCGCTGCTGTGCTCCCAGCGCCGCACTCTCCCAAGTGCGCCACAGGCTCAGCCCAAAACCTACAATAAACTAGATGCAAAATTTGAGATGCTAACAAAATTATCTTTAAAAAAATGAAATAGTAAAAGCACCACATTTTCTAAGATCATGACCAAACCACAGAGTTAAGGCAATCAGTTACAATCTAATCCAGGCCAAATATTTGCTTTTACCTAAATTACCTGTCTCTTTGATTATCATTAAGGGTAATTGCCTGAGTTTTCTTTCTTTCTTTTTTTTTTTTTTAAAAGATGACCAGCAAGGGGATCTGAACCCATGGCCTTGGTGTTATCAGCACCACACTCTCCCAAGTGAGCCACGGGCTGGCCCTTACCTCAGTTTTCTACTTGGCCTAGTTGATGAGTATTGGAAGAATAATGCCAGGTATAAAGAAAAAATTTCACTTTTTACATGAGCCAAAAAAATAAACAAACTCCTCTTATAGTAAAGAATTGCCTCATGTACTATGACAACTTAGCAGTGATAAAAAATACTACCTGCTAAGACATTTTAGAGTAAATGAACATAAGCTTAAGCTCTTAAACCATGTATTGAAATTATGACTGTAACAGCTTCATCGGAGGCTTTTTGTGGGAAGATTTCAAAAGTTCAGTCAGAGGCCAGCCCGTGGCTCACTCGGTAGAGTGCGGTGCTGATAACACCAAGGCCACGGGTTCGGATCCTATATAGGGATGGCCGGTTTGCTCACTGGCTGAGTGTGGTGCTGACAACACCAGGCCAAGGGTTGATATCCCCTTACCGGTCATCTTTTTAAAAAAAAAAAAAAAGTTCAGTCAGTTGCCAGAATTTGGGGCCAAGGATCCAGGACTGATGTATAATCTTAGAAATAACCCTTGCCAGCATTATCTTCACTGGAAAAAAAAATTGCTGGCTTTCCTTGACCTTTTTTTTTTTTTTGGCTGGCCAGTACAGTGATCCTCGACCTTGATGTTATAACACTGTGCTCTAACCAACTGAGTTAACCAGCCAGACTCTTGTTAGTTATTACTAATTGTACTCTATTGTCAAGGCTGTAAGCAACATGATCTTCTCATAGAAAAACAACTAAGCATTAGGAAGTTTCCAGCTGACAGCCTCAAACCTCTCTACTTTGCTGAACCTGTTTGGAACAGCACTGACTTTCCATTGTGAACTCCTGAGAACATTGCTGACTGCTTGCCCGGTACGGGCGCGACACTGAGGGTTGCGATCCGTTGCCGGACACGAAAAAAGACAAAAAAGACCAAAAAAAAAAAAAAAAAAAAAAAAAAAAAAAAAAAAAAAAA
>NW_007726556.1:719974-724594 GCF_000696425.1 Galeopterus variegatus | reverse complement strand
AAAAAAAAAAAAAAAAAAAAAAAAAAAAAAAAAAAAAAAAGCCATATTTTCGGGTAATATCTACAAGCCATATTTTTAGCCTGCTTTTTGCAACTTGATGAAATATTAAATACTAATTTCCCCAGTTTCTAAAATCTTTTTAATTCCAGGGCCAAAGTGGAAACAGTTATATCTTGCAACTTGTTCATGGGGGTCTATGGGAATGCCAACAGTTTTTTGTTTTTTTTTTTAAAAGATGACCGGTAAGGGGATCTTAACTCTTAACTTGGTGTTGTCAGCACCACACTCTCAGAAGTGAGCGAACCAGCCATCCCTATATGGGATGTGAACTCATGCCTTGGTGTTATCAGCACCACACTCTCCCGAGTGAGCCACGGGCCGGCCTGTTGCAAAACATTTTGAGAGGCAAAGAACATTCTTCGGTGTTAGCAATGAATAGAATAAGGAGAGAGAAAAAAATAAATAAATAAAAAAACATGGACAGGAAGGTGGTTGAAAGACTCTAGGCAAAATGGTCTAGGTTTTTTTTTTCTTCAATAATTTCAAACTACCACCATTCACTGTAATAAGATACCATTCCAATGTCAGAGTTGCACAGTCTTTTATTTTGCTAAGTTCCTTGGCTGAATATCTTCAATAAAAGGTATTACAATAAAAGTTAATGATCCATTTGTCCCAACTCCAACTCCTTCTTGGGAACAACTTCTCATTCTATCCCTCAGTCTCTTCCCTCACCACCCACCTAGAATATTACCCATCTTAGCACTCACAGGATAAAAAGAAAACAAAACACTGAAACATAGGACTTGCTTTAAATCATTAGATTTCATTAAACAGCCCATTTGCTCACTGGAACTTATTTCTGCTTCAGTCCCAGTTCTTTGAGAAATACAGAAATTCTTTTCACCAAAATATTAGCTGATGCAAGAATGTTGAAAAGTTAGCTGCCTTGGTGTTATTGCAAGCTCCAATATCCTAAGAGATCTAAAAAACTAGAAGATTAAATGTAGCAAAATATGAACAGGAAACATAGCTTATAAGTCCTTTAATAAGTATAATTGCATAGAATTCACTCACATTTCAAACCGGGTAAAAAATTTGTGAAACGAAATATATCATATGGCACTTAATAAAGTTATGGTGGATTAACTCCAATGCAAAACTTTTTTCTATATTAAGGAGGAGAGAGGGCTGCACAATTATCCTGTGAGGTAGGTCCTATTTTCCCCATGAAACAAAAGAGGAATATGAGGCTCAAAAAGATTAAGTAACCTACTGAAGGTCACATAGCCATGACTGTCAGTGTCTTGCTTGGGCACTGCAAACTTGACCATTTTTAAAAGAAGATAATTTTAAATTGAGTGCTAGTCATTACTTATAAAAATTAATACATTAATGTGCTTAATGACAAAATAGTTCACTGATGCCAGTCTTATAGAAAGTTTAAGGGAAACCAAGATTAAGGACTCCAGATTCATATAGGTCCCTTTAAAATACAAAATATTCCTAATTTTCCTGGTCTACTACTGAGAGGAAGGGGTGAGGAAAAATATTGCTATGGCTTAAAAAACAAACACAGAAATTCCATTCCTAGGTATATACCCAAAGGAATTGAAAACAGGTATTCAAACAAACACTTGTACACTAATGTACATAGCAGCACTATCCACAATAGGCAAAAGGTGAAAACAACCTAAATGGCCATCAACAGATAAATGAATAAACAAAATGTGGTATCCATACAATGGAATATGATTCAGTCATATAAAGGAAAGAAGTACTGATATATGCTATAATGTGGATTAACTTTGAAAATATTATGCTAAGTAAAGGAAGCCAGACAACCAAAACGGTCACATATTATATAATTCATTCATATGAAATATCCAGAATAGGTAAATCCATACAGAGAGCAGATTAGTGGTTGCTAGAGGGCAGGGAGGAGAAGGGAATGGGAAATAACTGCTTAATAGGTACAGGGTCTCCTTTGGGGCTGATGAAAATGTTTTGGAACTAGATAGTGGTGATGGTTGCACAACATTGTGAATGTACTCACTCACTGAACTGTACTCTTTTTTTTTTTGGTGGCTGGCCAGTACAGGGATCAGAACCTGTGACCTTGGTGTTTCAAGGCTGTGGTCTAACCAACTGAACTAACTGTCCAGCCCTGAATTATACTCTTTAAAATGGTGAATTTCACCTCCATTTCAAAAAACACAGAAAAATGAAATAATAAAGCCCTAGATGTACAGCAGATAATTTTCTTTTTCTTGGTTTGTCACAATTTCAGTGAGTTTTTGAGGGTCATAAACCAATTTATAAAAAATAACCCATTAAAAGTTCCAAATAAGGCATGAATGTAGCTGAGGTCCCCTAATTTGTCCAGCTGGCAAAGCACCTAGTAGAGTTTACAGTATACAAGAAGCTTTAAAATGGTTTTTAATTTGTACAAAGTACAAAGAAAATATTGAAAAACACATTTAAGAATATAAAATGGCCAGAGCCAAGGAAATAAGCTAATGTACAAGCATACAGACATATTTGAATATCTGAGCATGCAGAGAGATGTAAACAGTCAGGAGAGAAACCTGCTTTTCCTCATTAACTTATTTGGTGTTTCCCCCCAAAACGAAGAGTAGATAGTAGTTTACAGTTACCACCCTCTGAGTTTGGCAAGAGGTCACACATGGGGAGGGCCTCTAGCTGCCGTTTCCTATTGCTTCCCTGGTGAAACAACGCAGGAGGTTAAGTTACTTCAGGAGACTCCCAACAGGGCTCCCATTGTTCCAAGCTCAAAATTCAAAGATACAATAGGCCCCATTCATACAGAGAGCACACAGCCTGGGGAATGGTCCCTTAGTATAGAGTCAACTTTTTGTTGGGACATCAAATTTTAGTAAACACTAACTTGTACAAATACGTGCTAATTGTTTTTTAAAAACAATACAGAATAAAGAAATAAAACTCAATAGATACTAAACTTAGAGTCAGGACACCAGAGTCTTATCCCCGGCTCTGTGTCTAATGTGACTTTTAGCAAGTCCCTTGATCTTTCTGAGCCTAATTTTCCTGTCTGTAAAAATAAAAATGGTTCCTAAGATCACTTAGAACTCTAAAATTCTATTAACACATGAGGACTATTGATGTTGCTTCACTGTTGATTCAAATGAGTGGGGATCAGTTATGAGCAGAAAAGAATCATTAGTTCGCACCTTTTCATTCACTATTAGCACTTAAAAACAAGAACCCTTTATAAAACAGACAAAGTCGATTTTCTGTTCTCTCTTTAAACAGACAAATCACAATGAATAGTCCAGTTAGTCCCTCCGTCCCAACAAGTCCAGGATCACTAAAGCAGGTAGCCCTACATAAAGCACAATGATGAACAGCAGAAACAGAGGCCACATGTATGTTTTCAGGTTACCTTTTCTCAGGTTATTAATACATTTTGAGAATCTCTTGGTTTCTTTGCAGTGACTCAAAATCCCCAGAAGAAAAACACATTTACAATAAGAATGTGATCAATGTCACAACTTCTACACCATGTCATTTTTTTGTTTTTTCAACCTCAAAACTTGCCAGAGCAAGGACTTTGTCGCCAGAGCCTAAGGAGAAAGACATATAATAAACAAAAAGGTTATTTCAAACGCATTTACAATTCCAGGTAAAGAAGCAAAATATCTATTACATAGATATTGAAATAGAAAATAGAATTAGCTCCCATTATCGGTGCATTAAATCCTAAACCTTCTCACTGCCATCCCAATTTCCTCTAAACCTTCTCACTGCCATCCCAATTTCCTTCCCATTGCCCAAACAATCCAGGTACAAGAGTGACCTATTGGTTACAAATCCTTACTGTAGCTCTAAGTATGCAATAGAAGATGTAAAACCTTAGTTTATTTCACTGTTATGTTACATCTACCTGACTACTATTTTTTTTCCCATTGCCCAAACAATCCAGGTACAAGAGTGACCTATTGGTTACAAATCCTTACTGTAGTTCTAAGTATGCAATAGAAGATGTAAAACCTTAGTTTATTTCACTGTTATGTTACATCTACCTGACTACTATTTTTTAAAATTTAGGCTGGATTAGTTTAATTATTTTTAATTACAAAGTAAACCCTTGATTTCACTCCTAAACTCAAGGAAAGGTCATAATGTTATCTCGACGACACTCTCTGTCAATCTGGAGCACTAATACATGTCCAGCTGTCAGAAACATGAGGGCACTCACCAAGATCTGAAGAGACTTTCTCAAACTGGCTGAGGATAGCACCTGCATTTGCTGACAAGAAGGCCTCATCATCTGCAGTCAGCTAAACAAAAGGAAACAAAGCCCAGGCAAGTTAGTTCAAATGTTACAAACAGTTCTAGAAACTACAGTTAAGAATATCTTAGGGTCACAAACTAGATCATGTATCAAGAAGTTCTCTACCAAATACTTCACCTTTTTTGTTTATACTTAATATATTAAATTAAATACTGATACCTTCTCTCCAAGTTTCCTGAGAGCTGTCAGTATCTCCACTTTCTGTTGAGTATACAGGTCTCTTTCCAGCTTTCCTACCATCAGATCTCTATCCATCTATAATGGATAAATGCAAGGCATTGGTA
>NW_007726556.1:718347-718732 GCF_000696425.1 Galeopterus variegatus | reverse complement strand
TAGGCTTGAATGAGATAACTGGTATCAGATTCCTGGAACTTATGTTAAGTATCACCCCTACCAGCAGAAACACCAATAGCATGTATTGTACACTGGTACTATTCTAAGTTCATTTATATATATATTACTTCATTTAATCCTCACAACAATCATAAGAAGTAGGGACTACCATTAGCACCTTTTTACACACGGAGAAACTGAGGCACAAAGAGGTTGAATAAAATAACTGCCCAAGGTGACATAACTCAGTAGTAGACCAGGGATTCAAATCTAGACAATCTGACCCAAGTCTATGCTCTTAATCACTATGCTACTGAATTACCCATAGTTAACAAAAATCTTGTTAATCCTTAACTATATTTAACTCCGTAAAATAGACTTCCAG
>NW_007726556.1:713595-717670 GCF_000696425.1 Galeopterus variegatus | reverse complement strand
ATAGTTAACAAAAATCTTGTTAATCCTTAACTATATTTAACTCCGTAAAATAGACTTCCAGAAGCATCAGGTTTATAAAGATGCTTGAAATGCTTAGCTGAGATAGGTCACACCTGCATAACAGCAATGCTGCTAATGAATTCTCAAAGGGATTTCAAGTTAAGGCTACAGAAGTAAATGGTAAAACAATAAAGGTGGAATCCAAGAAGACACAGTCAGTGGCAATTCAAACTGACATATACTGTATAAACCTCTGCATTTATTATCAACAATAATTGCTCAAAGTACCAATTTTGTCAGAAAATTGTGAGTTGTGGCTCTAAAATCAACTGACTGATTTTTAAACTGTAAAATATCATAATGAGCAAATTCTTGGACTATGGAAAGAAACACCCACAGTGACCAGATCAATTTAAACAACTTTACCTCTGCTAATCTTGTCCGAAGCTGACCTGGTTGTTTCTTTGCAAATAATCTGATGACCTCAGGGGTTTTAAAGGCCTGGCTGATAGCTGCCTGAATAGCCTAGAAACATAAGAAGGCAAAAACTAAGCAAAACATTCCAACAAAACAGATATTGCAATAATTGACTGATGGGTCTGTCTTTAATTATTAACAAAGTCTTTGTTCATCAAACACTGTTACCGTTTCAGTTTTCACTTGCTATTTCTGTGCATGTCACTGAAGCCAAATATATAACTAAGTAAAGATCTGGAAGGATATGCTTTTTTATGCATAAGTAGACATTCATCTAGAACTTACACCCAAAAAGGGGTACATTTTCAATCTGAAGTGTACTTACAAAAGAAAGAACCAAACTCTGTCACTGATATAAGTAAATTATGCTTACCAGCTGCATTCCACTTAGTTCATCTACCAAAGTCATATTTCCAGACATAATTTTCTTCAGGGAATCATTAAATTCACTCAGTTGCTCCAGAGTTTCCTTTTTGGTTTCTTCATATTCATCTGTATCAAGTTCCTCTCTGAAGGACAGTGAACAACATAATACAGAAAAATACAGAGTTCCAAGTGAAAAAAAAGCAATCTTGGTACTTGTACACTAGAAAAAAAAACTGAAGGGAAATATCAAAATGCTAATGATGGATGTGTTCAGATAGTAGTTGTATGGGCATTTTCCTGCAATATGGTTATTTCGACAAGTAACATTTTTCTTTACCAAAATGAAGCATGCTTAACGAACCACCTAATAACTTCCCTTTAAACAGTCAATGCTATAACATTGGGTAAGATACTGAACATAGCCAAGCTTCAGTCTCTTTAACTACAAAGCTTCAGATAATGATAGTACCTACCTAATAGGGTTGCTATGAGCATTAAATGAGACATAGAAAGTGCTTGGCATATAACAGGTACTTGATAAGTAGCTGTTGTTATCATCATCAGCGTCATCATCAACGGTAGGAAAAATTTTGTGTATCTTGCAATACAACAGCAAGGCAGTACTTGTCATCTAAGGGGTTATTTTTATTCACCAAACAAGCCACTTATTAAACACTTACTATGAATAACAGCTACCACTTTTACTGAGCACCTACTCTGGGCCAAGCACTGGGTCTGCCCCTTCATCTGTAACATTTACAACAACTTTGCAAGGTTGTTAAAAACTGCAATGAACAGTCTCAGTCTTTTGAGAAGTTAAGGCTGAAACCATACACCAGAAGTTCAAACAGTACCTTCTCAGCCTGATACCAGGCAGGGTGATTTTAAACACTAAAGACAAGGCAGTTGTCATTATTTCTACTTCAAGGAGGTTAATTAAGTATTTTGTCCAAGTTCACGTGCACTTAGTAATTAATTGAGACTTTCACATTCTAGTCTTTATGACTCCAAAGCCTTCACTGAGTTTACTCCTCCAACACACAAAGCACTGTGAAGAACACTACAGAGGAAACCCAAATCACACATGGGCCTACATCCATGGAGCTTGTAATCTAGCTGCAGAAAAAAGCCATTTTACAGCAAAACAACACTCAATGATACAATTACCTGCATTCTTCCAGATCTTGTAATTGCTGCATTAGTCTATCCAACTGTTCTTCTAAATTCTGCTTTAATTTGCTTGTCTCTGTCTTTCCTCTGGAAGCCATTTTAATCTCTATGTAGAACAATAAACCCACATATGGTATATTTGGTTATTTGAAGAGATTCAACATACCAGTGTAATTTAAAATAGGCAATACTGACTCAGATACAGATCTGAGAAAGATAGTTCTGCAAAGAGAATCTCAATTCAGAAACACAGTTTAAACTCATATAGTAATAACATTCCACAGTAATGTCTGACAGTCTTCTTAATCGACCTGACAAGTTAATTAGAAGTCTTCACTCTTGGTCTATCTCCCTTTAAACAAATTTGATAGAAGAAAATACAGATTTAAAAAGAAATAGAAGGCTGGCCAGTTAGCACAGTTGGTTAGAGCAGGCTGCTGATAACACCAAGGTCTGGGGTTCAATCCCTGTACCACCCAGCCAAGAGGAAAAAAAAGGAAAGAAATAGATTAGATGTGACTGCTTTATAAAAAGATTCATTATAGCATTCTTTTTCATATATATAAGTACACCCCAAGACTCAGAACACTCCTGGTATTATCTTATTGGCTTTATGTACATTTACCTAATGACATGTGAGCACTAACATCTTTTTATTTATTTATTTTTTTCAAAAAGATGACCGATAAGGGGATCTAAACCCTTGACTTGGTGTTGTCAGCACCACGCTCTCCCAAGTGAGCTAACTGGCCATCCCTTTATAGGGATCTGAACCCACAGCCTTGGTGTTATCAGCACCGCACTCTCCTGAGTGAGCCACAGGCCAGCCCGAGCACTAACATCTTTTGATATGAATTTCCTCTTTGGAAATGTGCCCATTTTCTACTGGATTATCTTTTTTTGTTTAATTTTTATTTATTTTTTGGATTATCTTTTCTTTTACGGATTTATATAACATGAATATGAAGCCTTTGTAATTACAGTTGACCTTTGAACATATGGATTGACATTAAATTTTATCTATAGTGTTTTTTGTCATGACAAATTATTTATTTATTTATTTATTTATTTTTTAAAGATGACCGGTAAGAGGATCTCAACCCTTGGCTTGGTGTTGTCAGCACCACACTCAGCCAGTGAGCAAACCGGCCATCCCTATATAGGATCCGAACCCATGGCCTTGGTGTTATCAGCACCGCACTCTACCGAGTCATGGCCGGCCCCATGACAAATTATTTTTTAATGAACAAATATCTCCTTTAAGTCTTCTTAGTTTTGTGTCCCACAAAGGCAGGCCCTAAGTATCTCAAAATTTATAAAAATACATGTCTTTGTAGTCTAAGACTTTTTTTTTTTTTTCCTTTTTGTCTTTTTTCATGACCAGCAACGGATCGCAACCCTCAGTCGCAACTCTCAGTGTCGCGCCCGTACCGGACCGGGACCGGCCACGGGATCGCAACCCTCGGTGTTGCTCCCGCCCCCCGCTCAGCCAGTGAGCGGCCGGTCTGCATGTGGGATCCGAACCCTCGGCGGGAGCGCCACCGCACTTCCCAAGCGGCGCACTATAGCAGTGCGCCACTGGGCCGGCCCCTGTAGTCTAAGACTTTCATAAATTCTTTTTTTTTTTTTTGGCAGCTGGCTGGTATGGGGAGCCGAACCATCACCTTGGTGTTATATGACTGTGCTCTAACCATCCAAGTTAACCCGCTAGCCCTAAATTATTTTTTCTACCTGTAGAAAAAAGTCCCTTGCAGCTTTTTGTCCTTATGCTATGAAGTACAGGCCTAACTTTAATTTTCTTTCAAATGTATAGCCAATTGCCCCAACCCCCACTACTAGTCAGTCTTTTATTCATTGATCCAATATGCTACCTTTATTAAGTAAATTCCCAGACTCAGCCTCAAGTCTGTTTCATTGATAATTTTCTGGTCCTAAGGAATTACCTTGCTATTTAGATTATTACAACTTTTTTTGCTGGAATATTTTGATAACTGATAAGGACTTGCCTTTTTTTTTTTTTTTTTTTTATTTTAAAAGATGACCAGTAAGGGGATTTTAACCC
>NW_007726556.1:703918-713426 GCF_000696425.1 Galeopterus variegatus | reverse complement strand
AATACTTGCCTTTTTTTTTTTTTTTTTTAATTTAAAAGATGACCAGTAAGGGGATTTTAACCCTTGACTTTGTGCTGTCAGCACCATGCTCTCCCAAGTGAGCTAACCGGCCATCCCTACATGGGATCCAAACCCGTGGCCTTGGTGTTATCAGCGCCACACTCTCCAGAGTGAGCCACGGGCAGCCCCAAGGACTTGCGTTTATTACTGTTTTTTTTCCCCTAAAATTTGTAGATATTCTTGTGTACTTTCGCTTCTAGATGAATTGGAGAATCAGTTTGTCAAGTTTCATTAAAATCCTATTGAAATTTTGACAGGGATTACATTAAAATTAAAAACTAATATGGAGAAAATCTATCCTTAAAATTTGAATCTTCCCGTCAAGAAATATATTGCTCCCTTTACCTAGGCTTTCTTTTATAATCTTTAGTTTAAAAAGAATTGTTGAATTCACATATGCCTTGACCATTGGCTATTCTTAGATATTATTTATTTTTTGTTAATATCGGAAAGAGGGTTGTTATTACAATTTTTTTTGAAACATAATTGATTGTATACATGTGTGGGGTACAGCATTGAATAGGAATACCTGTGTGCAATATGTGATGCTCAAATCAGGATAATTAGTATATTCGACATTACACAAAATAACCATATTTTGTGGCCCTTTTACCAATTTCTTGCTTGTTATTACAATTTCTGATTGTTGCTGGTGTAGAGAAAAGCTGCTGATTTTGGTGCATTGGTATTGTATCCATTTACCTTAACATTGATAGTATTTAAGCCTTCCATTTACAAAAATTAAACTTACATTCTTTTCAGGAAACACACACACACACACATCAGAAAGGGCTGGCTGGGTGCTCGCTTCGGCAGCACATATACTAAAAATTGGAACGATACAGAGAAGATTAGCATGGCCCCTGCGCAAGGATGACACGCAGAAAGGGCTGGCTGGTTAGCTCAGTTGGTTAGAGCACAGTGTTAAAACACCAAGATCAAGGGTTTGTTAGATCCCCTTATTGGCTACCCAGCAAAAAAAGGAAGAGAAAAAAAGAATCAGGAAGGAAACACATTTTGCTTAATATTAGGTATAAACACTCCTCAAAACTTAAATCCTAGGGTAGCTTATTGAAGCATTTTTTATTTCTCTACACACAAAGAAATTACCAAATGATGTGATATGTGAACTTCAATGGAGAAGATTCTTAAGATATACTCAAAATAGAATGTAATTAATGAAAGAAACCTAGTCTTATTACTCAATGTTTTAAAATTGGCTTAAGTTACCTATGATCATTAATGATATACAGTTTGAGCATCCCTAATCTGAAAATCTGAAATCTGAAATGTTCCAAAATCTAAAACTACTTTTTTTTTTCTTTTTTTGGCAGCTGGCGGGTTCGAGGATCTGAACTCTTGACCTCGGTGTTTAAAATTTTTTGAATACCAACATGAGGCCACATTAAGTACTGTATACTGGGGGAAACATTTTAAAAAGCCATCCAGCAGAATGCTTCCTCATCCCTAGAGGACTCACTTCTCGGTCCCTCATCTGCTTCTGATGTTTCTTCTCGCCTAAAAAAAAAACAGTGTACAGTAACCTTTTAATTAAAACACAGCATCACAGGATGAGGACTGAAAGTCTGCTGTTGTTTGTTGATGCTGTTGTTTAACAGCTGATATGGGTATTCTGGGGATGCTGCTGTGCTGCTTAGTTACCCTGAATAGCATCACAGGATGAGGACTGAAAGTCTGCTGTTGTTTGTTGATGTTGTTGTTTAACAGCTGATATGGGTATTCTGGGGATGCTGCTGTGCTGCTTAGTTACCCTGAACACACTATCTTTGTATCAATGATATGTCATGTGTTTTACTGTTAAGTACTTATATGTGAATAAATGTAAGAAAATCATTGTTTATTGGTGGCATATAAATTCAGAATCAGAATGGTGATGCCATATAACTGCATATTGCCTATATGAGTGGCTTTGATAGTGATATATTTGCTTTCTTTTTTTTTTTTTAAAAGATAACCAGTAAGGGGATCTTAATCCTTGGCTTGGTGTTGTCAGCACCACGCTCAGCCAGTGAGCCAACCGGCCATCCCTATATAGGATCCGAACCCATGGCCTTGGTGTTATGAGCACCGCACTCTCCCGAGTGAGCCACGGGCCGGCCCTGTGATACATTTGCTTTCTGATGGCTCACTGTACACAAACTGTGTTTCATGCACAAAATTATTTAAAATGTTGCATAAAATTACCTTCAGGCTATGTGTAAACGGTGTATATGGATCATAAATGAATTTTATGTTTAGATTTGGGTCCCATCCCCAAGATATCTCATTATGTATATGCAAATATTGTAAAATCCAAAAAAATCCAAAATTGGAAACACTTCTGATCCCAAGCATTTTGGATAAGGGCTAATCAATCTATACAAATATAAAGTAGCTACATTATAGCCAGAAGCGTAACTTATTATAGTTATATTTCATATATAGTAGTTTAGTGGGTTTCTCCTGGAAATGCTCATCTAAGTTTTTATTTTAAATCTGTTGAATTTTCTGGTAGAAGTGAAGGCAAATCCAAGACGACACTGAAAGTGTCTTTTCAGGATTTATGTTGTATCGTCTAACCACAGCGGATTACTTGCCATTATAAATATGTCACACACTTTCATCCTTCTCTTGTGAGCCTGCATTTTTTCCTACCTATCAAGCCCAGTTCTTCCATTTTTCAAGGTCTAGTTTAAGTGTACCCTTCTCCACAAGACCTTCCTTCATTTACCCCCAGTCACTAGGTTGTGAATTGAGAGTAGGCATTTTACCTTTACCACATTTACCACTAGCATTTACCTCAATCCTGGGCAGACAAAAAGCACTGAATAAATAATTCGTAAATGAATAATAAGAACTGATTGCTTCTTCCTCTACATTCCACATCTTATTCTCTATATAACACTATTTCTGCCTTGAATTATATATGATTTTATTATAGCATATAGTTTGTCTATCTTCCTCCTCTGATTAAATTCTGGAGAACAGAAAATGCATCTGATTCCTCCCTCAGCACCTAACACACAGAATAGAAATTTGATAATTGGATCAAGTATATAAAATCTTTTTTTTTTTTTTTGGCAGCTGGCAGATATAGGGATCTAATCCTGGACCTGGTTGTTATCAGCACCACGTTCTAACCGAGCTAACCGACCAGTACCTGACTCATCGTATCTTAGAGAGGTAAAGCTATACTGAATAAATTTCAGGGAAGATGGGGGGGAGGGTAGGGGGGACTTTAAAAGCATTAACCTGGTGTTACATTATTTGAGATTTAGCGCAAGAAGATTAACTCGCTGGCACCACCTAGTATTCAATAAAGGCGGTGCACTTTTTGCGGCAACTATAGAAATGACTCTCCGATACTGGAATCTGAGTGGAAGTTACTCATTCATGCTCACCTCTCTCTTAGCACTCTGAACTCCGCACAGTGCTGACCGGTCTCAAGTTGCATAAACCACCAATTATTGAAGTTCCGAGTGTCATAAACTTGAGAAAAGCGAAATTATTCATCAGTACAAGAGGCTCGAAGCTCAAATTACCTGGGGGGAGTGGAGTTGGCTAGGAAAGGGAAACCATTAATAATTTCATTAACAAATGGTTTTATTTGCTGTATATGAACTTGGCCTAAAGCAGTCCAGATAACTTCCACGTGAGCAGCCTGCAATTGGAACACACCCCTTTCTTTCTAGGAAGACATCACGGGATTGGGCGCTTTCTGCCTCGACTGCGCGTCCCGCAGTCTTTCTGAGGATTTCCCTAGTGAGGCCGCGGGGGTCACTGAGGAAAACCCCGCGCCCGGGCCCGCCTTGAGGGAAGCTGTTAAACCCAGAAGCACGGAAAACCCTTTTCCCGGCTGGAAGTGAGCAGCTTTTGGCCCACGACCATCGGGACGGGGGGGAGGCAGCAGCTCCAGACAAGGCCGCAAATCCTATCTCCACGGGGAACTTGACGCTCCCGCACTGAGGTCCCGCAGCGGCCGGGCTCGACCAGGCCCCGGTTGCCACCAGAAGTCTCCGTGAACCCGCCGCCCCCGAAACGCCTTCCGGCCCTCCTTGGCCAGAACCGGGGTAACCTGCTCAGTGCCCCCCGGGGTCCCGTCTCTGCCTCCCGCCAGCCCCCGGGTACCGGAGTTCGGAGCCAGGGGCCCCGCCTACCTGAGGGCCCCGGCCCGGCGAACCGCGCGAGAGGAGCACTTCCGTCGCACGCACGCACGCACTTCCGGCCTCCTGGAACCAACGAGGGTGCGGCCGCCGGTGTTCCTTCGCTGGCCTCCGGGCTGCGGGTGGGCTTGGGGAGCGCTGCGGCCGGTCGGCGGTGAGGGTGTGGTAAGCTTCCCACTTGCAGCCCCTGAGAAACCGGTCCCTGCGGGAGGCAGCCAGGAACCCATCTTGTCACAGGCAAAGGGGAGTTCCGTATTTAGGGTCGAATACAACGGGCCCCGAGGCAAGGTCATATTCAAGTTTGAGGCAGGAATATTGCCTTTCGTGGAACCGAAAACCTCTGCGAGTTTGCCTCTGACCTTAGGAAGGGGTGAATTCACCCTGGGGGCAAATCCTTTCCTAGATGAGTCTTGAGGGCTGGCACCCTGGCACTGGGCGCGGGGTGGGTGGCGGGCGGAGGAGGAAGTCCTCCATTCTGGACTACCTCCCTTTCCTCCTAAATCTTTCCGTGTCTGCAAAACACTAGACCCACTTTCCTGGAAGCAGTTCGACACTCATACCCCTTGAGAAGGAGGCAGTTAGCTGTGGGGCAGCACTTTAAAAGTTACCCGGAAAATGCCATAAACCCTGATGTCCTGTATACTACTGACTTATCCATCTCCCTTATGTACACAGGGTTGCAAAATTGTTTCAAAAGTGTGGTCTTTAAAGTTAGTTATGTTTCATTCGTCAGGACAAACTTCCAACTTTGATTACCGTAGAACTCTACCAGGATGAATTGTTTCTGTTAGTTTTGCCTGATGGTAGAATTCCTTATTACCTTCAATCGTTTTTCAGAGTTACAATTTGGATATGAAATCACTTTTCTAGCCCACCTCAGAGAAGACTGTTGACACACTAGTTGGCATGGTTCCAATAGCCTACCTTGCAAAACGCTTCAGATTCGAAGAATTTCCTGTGTAAAAGTAAGTGCCTGTTGTGTTAATGCGATTATCTTTAATTTGTGATATGTGAGTATGTGTGGAAGTGTCAGCGTTTTGGGTAAAATGGAACTCAGTGACAAATAAGGTCAGTGCTGTTAAAAAGAAAAACTTTAGAGAGAGAACTGGGTTACTAGAGGCAGGAAAGGGGAGGGGGGAAGTGAGAGCTAGTTAATGGGTACAGATTACAGCTAGATAGAAAAAATAAGTTCTATCGGTGTACAGTCAGTCCAGGAATCTATAATTAACAATGATTTACTGCATGTTATCAAACGACTAGAAGACAGATGTTCACATCACAAAGAAATGATTAAATTTTGCAATGATGAATATGCTAATTACCCTAATTAGAACACACATTATATATGTGTATTGAAATATAATTATACCCCATAAATATGCACAACCAATATATTTCAATAAAAAATTAATTTTAAAAAAAGTCATTGGGCTAAAACAAAAAACTTTAGACAAATTAAATTTAACAGAGTTTAACTGAGCAAAGAACAATTCACGAATTGGGCAACTGCCAGAATAGGTTCACAGCAACTCCCAAGTTTACTGCATGTTGGGGTAAGACTTATAGCCAGAAAAAGGTACAGAGACAGCTGAATTAGTTACAGCTGGGCGTTTTGCCTTATTTGAACATGGTTTGAACATTTGGCTGCCTGTAATAGGCTGAGACTCCTTTACTTGTTACAGGAGTAGGATATGGTTTGTTTGCACATCAACCGAAATTATGAGGTAGATTACAGTCTGTTTACACATTAAGTTAGGTTATAGTACACTATGTGAAGAAACCTTTAGACCAAACTTAATTTAACAGTGCCAAATAAAACTCGAAAATATACTTCCTTTTCTACCATTTGAAGAATTTGCTGAATAAAGACTTGCTCAAAATGTATTTTTCCTAATTTTGATGATAATATATTATCCTGTTCAGACATTCATGCTGGTTTTGGTGCATGCAGTTGTAGAAGCTATGGAGGAAAGGCCTTACCATACAGGCATTGTATTTGCCTGCTTCTCTTTTTCAGTAACTTAGTCTGATTCAGGTTCTATGCTGAAGATATTCTTATATACCTTTGGGGGTTTTGTTCGTTTTTTGGCAGCTGGCTGGTAATTGGCTTCTTGTTTAGAGTTAATAGATAATGAAAACATATACTTAGTGCATAAGTAAAAAAAATTTGTTAGGGTTCCAGTTTTAAAACAAAAATAGAATCCAAGCCTTTAGATGGGAGGCAGAGAAGAAATTGGAGAAAGAGGAATGGTGTGTTAGGTAGGTAGTTACAGGAGACAGCACTGGGAAAGGTAACTTTATAACTGGGAGTCATAACTGGTAAACCAGATAAATGCTACTTGGCAGCTGCAGGAGTTTAGGACACTTCAGCTTGAACTTGGACTGGGAGCCTGGAGAATGCAAGTTGCTCCAACTAGGGAGGGAAAATGCCAGGGCAGATGAAACTTGAGTGGCTAACGAGCACCGTGAGCGAAAGGCTCTCTGAACACTTGGACCTCTTTTAAGTGTCTACCAGCAGATAACTTATACCATTGTAAGTATTGCGTAATAGGTAAGAGCATGAACTTTCAGAATCTAGGACGTTACTCTAGCTGTGAGATCCTGAGCAAGTTAGTAAATCTCTCTAAGCTTCAGTTTCCTCATCTGTAAGGCAAAAAAAAGGGATGATAATATCACCTACCTCATTGCTGTAAGGTTGCTGTAAGGATCACATGAATGCTTAGTATATTGCTCCCCACATAGGAAGAACTCAGTGAATATCATCATCATCATTATGTAAAATAAGCATAATTGGATATATATTCACAAGGAACAGGCCCATCCAAGGAGAATGAGTAGGTGTATTGCCATTCAATGAGAGGCATGGGAAGTCAAATGAGGATTTCATAAGCAGGAACCATGAGGCTTTCTGCCCTTCAATTGTCAACTTTCCACCCCCACCTCAGCCCCAGGCAACGACCGGTCTGCCTTCTGTCATTTTAGAGTAAATTAGTTGTCTAGAATTCCAAATAATTAGAATCATACAGTGTGTACGTTTTTGTATCTGGCTCCTTTCACTCAAAATGCCTGTGAGATTAATCCATGTTACTTGTATCAGTAGTTTGTTTTTGTTCCTTTTTATTGCTCAGTAGTATTCCATTATATGCATATACCAAATTTACTTCATTCATTCATCTCTTGATTAACATTTGAGTTGTTTCCAGTTTTTGGTTATTATGCACAAAGCCAAACTGTATAATTCCTTGTGTGGACATATGCTTTCATTACTCCCCATTATTTTTAAGCTCTTGTTATCATTTATATTTAAAATCCTTTCTCTGTGGCCCCCTTGAGAAGCTTCCTCCATCAATTATTCACTTTCTTGCAGCTTCTGTGTCTTCCTAATGGTGCTTTCCCCTCAACCTACCACCATTCTAATTCTCTACTATTCTAAACAAAAAATCAAATCAAATAAAAAACCTTCTCTTAATTGTGATATCCCATTGAAGGTAGTGTTTGATATCTGTGGTTAATCAGTGCCTGGTTCTAGTCTCTCTGTGTCTACCTACCTGCTGGATCTCTCTACTTGGATGTACTGTGTGTACCTCAAATTCAACACCCATAAAACAGTAGTGTTTCTCTTTATGCCATCCCTCCACACCTCCTAACTTGAGCTTCCTCTAATCCTCTCTGACTAGTGGCACATCATCCACTCAGTCGCTCAAGTCAGAAATCTTATTTTCCTTCCTCTTCCTTCCCTCCTTTATTCAGTCAACTGGTCAACTTGTAAACCCTTGACATCGTCCCTCTTGTTATTACCCTTTGTTGTCTCTCATCTGGACTGTTGGAGTGCTCTAAAGCAGTGCTTTGAAAACTTGAAGATACATATGAATCACCTGGGGATCTTGTTAAAATGCAGATTTTGATGTAATAGGTATAGGGTAGGGCCTGAGATTCTGCATTTCTAACCAGCTTCCAGGTGATGCGCATACTGCTGGTCCACTCTGTCTTCACTCACTCTCCTGGCAGGGTCATTCAGTCTCATGGCTTTAAATACCATCTGTTATGGACTGAATGATAAGTATGAGCTAGTTATTTACAAATGCTCCAATGTTTGTGTCCCTTCAAAATTCATATGTTGAAGCCCTACCCCTGAATATGGCTGTATCTGGAATAAGGAAGTAATTAAGGTGAAATGAGGTCATAAGGTGGGGCCCTGATCCAATAGGATTAGTGTCCTTATAAGAAGAGACAACAGATCTGCCCCTCCACCTAGCCTCCCAACCCTTACTGGAAAGGCCATCTGAGGACAGAGCAAGAAGGCAGCCATCTACAAGATGGGAAGAATCCTCAGCAGAGATCCAATCGCCCAAATCCTTGATCTTGGACTTCTAGCCTCCAGAACTGTGAGAAAATAGATTTCTGTTGTTTAAGCCACCCAGTCTATACTATTTTGTTAGGACAGCCCAAGCTGTCCATATATATGCAGATGACTCCCAAGTTTGTAGTAAATCTCTAGTCTGGACCTCTACCCCGAGTTGGCTCTGTTCTCTATTTACCTACTTAACATCACTACTTGGATATCTAATAGACATCCCAGATTTAACTTCTCTGTAAACTGAACTCCTGATCTTCTCCTCTAAACCTACTCATGGTTATCTTTTTTTATTTCCTCAAAGGCAGTGCTATTTTTTTAGTTGCTTAGGCCAAAATTTTGGAGTCATCCTTGACTCCTTTTATGACCCACATTCCATCCATAAGCAAATCACATTGGCTCTACATTCATAATATATCCAGAATCTAATGACTTCTCACCACTCCGCTGCAACCACCCTTGTCCAAGTCAGCATCAACTCTCACCTGGATATTTTCAGTAGCCTCCTGTCTGGTCTCCTTCCATACACCCTTGTTTCCTCCCACATTCTGTTCTCAACTTCAATAGCCAGAGAGATCCTTAAAAAATATGAGTCAGGTCATGTCATACCTCTGCTCAGAGCCCTGCAGTGGTTTCCTCTTACCTCTCTGACTGTATCTGGTACTCCTCCTCCGTCAGTTAATCTGTCCCAGCCGTTCTGGTCTTTTCTCTGCTCCTGTAAAATGACAGGTGTATATTTGCCTCAGGACTTTGGTACTATTACCTTTGCTTAGAACATTCATCCTTATGTTATAGTATCTTCCATATAATAGAAAATTATTTGAAATAGCAGGGATGGCCAGTTAGCTCATTTGGTTAGAGCCTGGTGTTGTAACTCCAAGGTCAAGGGTTCAGATCCCTGTACCTTAAAAAAAAAAAAAAAAAAAAAAAA
>NW_007726556.1:696994-703794 GCF_000696425.1 Galeopterus variegatus | reverse complement strand
CCCTTTACCTTAAAAAAAAAAAAAAAAAAAAAAAGTCCAAATAGCAAAAGTTGGTTGGATTGTGGATATATTTTGAAGGGGGAACCAACAGGATTTCCTGATGGGTGAGAGGGTAAAAAAAAAAAAAAAAGGAAAGGCACTCAGGATGATTGGAGGTACTTGGCCTCAGCAACTGGAAGGACGGAATTGTTATCAGCTGAGATCTTCAAGTAGATTAGATTTAGGGGAGGCAAGATACAGAATTCAGAGAAAAAAGAAACTTCCAATAGAAATATTGCTTTGAAATAAGTTAACATTTATCTGACATGTTAATATGTTGGTTATTGAGGTCTAGAGAATGTAGAAGTTGTGTTATTTTTAAACAGTTTCTATTAATTATGGTAATAGAATTATTTCAAGAGAATTTCATTGTCAAACTCAACTTTTAGCACTGTGTCTGGGTTGTGAAAGGTGCTCAGAAAATGTCGATGGTGTAGATGGGTAGTGTGTTTCCAGCAGTTACCACCTGAACAGAGAATCAGAAGTAGAACAATCATTTCCACTTATCAAGGTGCTGTGCCTATCGTAGATGTGTTGGGAGATTTTACACTGAATTTGTTCCTCCTGCCAGTTGGTACTGTTTTTTCCCTGAGGAAATGGAGTTATCTCCAGTTCCTAAAGACATTGAGAGCATCTGTGAATAACTACCTCCTACTTAAAATACCTCAGAATATGTGAATACACACAGAAGTAAAAAGACAAAACACGATGTGGGTCAATTGGCTATTTTCTCTAGGAAGCAGCGGGCTATCATGTTGTAAAAGACTGTTGTAATCCATAAGGACATTGTAATTATTTTTGTCCCAAAATTTCTCACTGCATTTTTAAGAAGCAGTAAATTGACCTTGTTCAAACGTACAGTCTGCATAACTGTGTTCTTTTGAAACTAAACCTTTGTTCATTACTAAGATATTTTCCTTTCTTCTTTTCAGCAGTTAATTTCTGTAGCAATCATCCAACTGATACCACTATCTTCATTGAACAAAAAAACGAGGTTTAGAAAGTCAAAGTAAAGATCATGAAACTATTTAATAGGAGATCCTTATTTGGGGTGAATTTGGTATTTGGCTGTGACGTCAGTCCTGTGACTTCAGTTGAACTATTCCTTTTAATCCATTGTCAGTGCTCTTTAATGCTTGAAAGCAACTTTCTTCCAAATGACTGGTCTTGATGTGCTTCCTGATATGGGCTCTGATGTTCAGCTGACCATTTTATCTAGAAATAGCAGGACAGGACATGGTTGTGTGCTTGCCAACAAGTGGCAGTGCTGCTGAGACAGACTCAGCCTGCCACGTATCTGAGGCAGAAGACGAGCAGGACCCAAATGCAAGCTTCACACTGTTGGTTTAGCATCTGGCCTCGGACAGGTCACCTTGGCCAGCCAAATCAGCCCTACGCCTGAGAAAAGCACTGTGGATGAAGAACAGGATCTAATTAAATAGAGTAGAAATAATGTGAGAAGGATGGCTTTTTATATCCCATCCTAACCCTCCCCACTTCTCTTTGCTTTGCTTTTCATACTCCTTAGCTTCTTGGACCTCTTTATTTAAGAGGAACCGGGGTTTATTCTTGCAGTGTAACAGTCTTGGTTGAGTAGTTATACTGGTAAGCTTTTGACAAGGATAGGTTACTTGTAAAGTATTTTTGCTCACCTGTGGAAGCTAAGCTGCTCACTGACAGCAGCACAGACAAGTAGTAAAGTTCAGGGGTTGTTTTTTCCTACATTTGAAAGGAAGAAGGCACTGTGAGGAATATTTTGTCTTTTAATTAGAACACATTAAAAATGTTTTTGCCACAAGGATTTAAATGAAGGTGCCAATTTAGCAAGAGATAGAGAGATTGCTGCTTAATGTGCCAAACCCAATCCAACAACTCCACTGTTGATTAATAACTTAATTACTTTTATTTTTTTTAATTTATTTATTTTTCCTTTTTAACTTAATTACTTTTAAAGTGGACTTCACCCACAAAAAGAAAAGTCTTTGAAATTTTTTAAAACTTTCCCCAGTGAAAAATGTTTTAACCATGATGTGTCTAATTAGGAATTCCGTTTCTACATATCTCTATTTTTAGTGTAAGTGGAAAATAAATATTGAAGACTAATGGTATATTGTTTACAGCCAAGCTTTCAGATTAAGATGAGCCTTTACAAATTCACTACTTAAAAACATACACAGTCTGTTGCCAAAACTGTTAACACCACAGTGCAGACTCCTTCACTGAAGGATCCCACACCAAATACAGAAAACATCCTCTTTAGTGCCTCTGGGATTGGTTCCATAAGAGTAAGCAGCACAGGGGCTGGCCGGTGGCACACTGCTACAGTGCGCCGCTTGGGAGTGTGGTGGCGCTCCCGCCGAGGGTTAGGATCCCACATACAGACCGGTTCCCGCTCACTGGCTGAGTGAGGTGCGAGCGCAACACCGAGGGTTGCGATCCCGTTGCCGGTCCCGGTCCGGTACGGGCGCGACACTGAGGGTTGCGATCCGTTGCCGGACACGAAAAAAAAAAAAAAAAAAGATTATTTATGTACTTCTAATAAACTGCTAAGTAACTTGCTCAATTAACTGTGTTTTCTATGTTCAATTTCTTCCATTTGTTGAATTGTCTTTCTTTCATCTATTCACCTTTCTTCAATGTGTGGTTGTTTACAGCTGTGCACTATTGAAGTGTGAGAACCTATGAGATACCTCATATCTCTCGAGTAAGCAGCACAGTAAAACCTAAAAGGACAGGAGAACAGCATCAGTTTACTAGGTTTCATCATCTCAGAAACATATTATTGAATGCAAACCTGAATATAATTTGTTTCCTCGCTTTCCTCTGGGGAACAGAAATGCTCAAAACCTAGCCACGCTAAGTTTTTCCTTTGATATAGGTCATGTGCTTATTATTGGCAGTGCTGGTGATGATAAGTGTGGCTCATTTTGAATGATTCCTTGATTATCTCATTTAAACCTTACAGCAAAACTATGATGCAAGCATTTTTATCCCTGTTTTATAAATTATGAAAGGGAAGCTCAGGTTTAAGTAACTCATGATTGTAGAGTGACTATTTGAACTAGTCTCTAAAGCCAGTGCTTCTCACCATTACGCTGTGTTGCCTCCTGTGGAGTGCAGTTTAGTAGGAGACTTTATCTTAGGCTTGGAACAGTGCTTAAGGGACTCAGTGATTCTTTTTTCATTTTAAAAAATGTAGATATAGTTTTTATTTAAATAATTCATCACGTATAAGCACACAGAAAGGAAAATATAATCAAAATATGTTACTTAAATATTCCTAAAACTTCTCCATATTTCAGAGTCGCACTCTTTTATATGACTTTTTTTTTTTTTTTTTTTTTTTTGCACTTGCTACAGTGTGAGGCACATAGTAAGCCCTCAGAAAATGTTAGCTTTTATTTTCATTTTATTTTCCCAGCTGGCCAGTACAGGAATCTGAACCCTTGACCTTGGTTTTACAACACTGCACTTTAACCAACTGAGCTAACCGGCCAGGCCTATATCACTTTTTGACTTCAGGTTGTTGATGTCCTTGTTTTTCTGTTTGTCCTAGTATCATCTCCTGCTCAATATTATTTATTGAATAAATGATATTCAATAAATGAATTGAACGGCTAGTTATTCATTCAGTAAATATAACTATATAACTATAAGGAACTTTACAACACAAAGTATTCATATTTAACTTAATTTGGTTCCATATTAAAATGGTAGGACAACTAAAAGAGGTTCTAAGGAACTTTTAAAAAATTCCCTTCACCTGAATTTTATTTATTTATTTGGGGATTGGGGGTGGGCTGCTGGCCATTGTAGGGATTGAACACTGGACATTGGTGTTATCAGCACTACGCTCTAATAACTGAGCTAACTGGCCAGACCCACGTGAATTTTAAATTCAAATTTTTCCTTAAGGCCCAGTCTTTGAGCTCCTGAAGAGCAGAAAGCTCTATCTTGTCCATTTTTGTTCTAGTAGTGTCAGGAAAATAGACAGTTAAGAAGTACTCAACAGATGACTGCACACTTACCAAGTGTGAAGGAAGTGAAAATAATATTACCAGCCAAGTTGGATAGGAGAGGTTGACTGCAGAATCGAGAAGATCTGGGCCTAAAAATCAATATCCTGGGTGATAGATCATCTTGGCTCTGGGCAAGTCACTTCTCTTTAGAACCTTGGTTCCTTCACCATGACTTCAAATTAATGTAAAACAATCCGCAAGTTATAATAAGAGTTATTAATGTTAATAATTGGTGGACAAATAATGTTTACCATTTTTCTAATTCATGCTAATTTTATATTTTTGTGAAAAAATATTTTGTGGAAATTCTGACCTTCTGGGGTAAGGAAATATTCCTTACTGCACACAAACCCCCTGTAATAGAAGCTGGCAAGTTTGAGTTAGACTAATGACAATGAGTGTCACGCTTCCCATCCTTCCTCCTCTGAAAACTGGATTCTCATTTTTCAGATTTTTTGGAATTTCTGCATTTTTAGAACTGCAGTTTTAAAAATTGGATGTATCAAGTTGCATTTGCTTCATGTGCCTAATCACAAGTTACTGACTGATTCTTTCTGCCAAGACTAATTTCCAACATAGAATCTGAAATAACATGTCAAGCCACTGTGTCACCCTTAGTGCTGCAGACATTAACTAATGCTAGACTGATGGGACTGGTCTCTAGGGGATCCATAAATTGAGACATTCCTGCCCTCATCAGCTCCCATTTAATGGCTTCTTGTACTAGAAGAAAAAGTGTCGATTAAGAGTTAAACTCAATCTGCCCAAATTTCAGCTATCCTCACTGTATTGAGATTTTTGGCTTTTCACAAAGGTGAAGTAGGTGACTGCCATTGATAATAGGGGCAGAAACAATGGGACGGGCTGCAACTAAACATATAACAGGAACCAGAGAGGGCACCCAAACCATCTCCACAAGTAAGACACATGCATTCTGAGCCGCCAGATGTAAGAACTTACCTTAGCAGAACATAGAACTGGAGAACCAGAGTGGTGATCACACACAAGAACACTATCACCTGGCTGCATGGGACACAGTGAGTTACATTTTTACATTACTTTTTTAGTGATAAAATGGCTTTGAGAAACCAAATTCAGGTTCTGTTTTATGATAATGTTATATTAAACCACAGACGTAAAGTTTTTTTTTTTTGTCCTTTTTTGAGACCGGCCGCACCGTGCTCAGCCAGTGAGTGCTGTGAGTGCACTGGTCATCCCTATATAGGATCCGAACCCGCAGCGGGAGCGCTGCTGTGCTCCCAGCGCTGCACTCTCCCGAGTGCGCCACGGGCTTGGCCCGACATAAAGTTTTTTTTTTTTTTCCTTTTCGTCTTTTTTTGTGTCCGGCAACGGACCGCAACCCTCAGTGTCACGCCCGTACCGGACTGGGACCGGCAACGGGATCGCACCCCTCAGTGCTGCGCCCGCCCCTCGCTCAGCCAGTGAGCGGGAACCGGTCTGTATGTGGGATCCGAACCCTCAGCGGGAGCGCTGCTGCGCTCCCAAGCGGCGCACTGTAGCAGTGCGCCACCAGGCCGGCCCCCCAACGTAAAGTTTTAAACATAGCAAAGATGTATTGAGGTCCATTCCATTAGAACAAAATTATGTCTGATAATACTTCAATAAGAATTTTTTGGGGGGGGTCTGGCCGGTAAGGAGATCCAAACCTTTGACCTTGATGTTATCAGCACCACGCTCTAACCAAGTTAGCTAACTGGATAGCCGGTATAGCTGGAATTTGAAACCGGGTCTCAGATCCTTAACCATACCCTGAGGCTCTGCTAGCTCTGTCTTTAGCCAGATTATTAGCATTTAGTGAAGCTAATAAACTGAGAGTTAACCTGCATATTACAATTTAACAACCAAATGAAGATTGCTATTACTGCTCATAACATTTTTGAAATTCTTCTTTTGAGGTCACATTTACATAGCTTCCATGGCATATATGAAGATTTTCCCTGCTAACTGTTAGTGTTGGGCTGGCCAGTTAGCTCACTTGGTTAGAGCGTGGTGTTAGTAACACCACGGTTAAGAGTTCAGATCCCCATACTGGCCAGCTGCAAAAAAAATTTTAAAAAGAAAAGAAAAAAAACCTACTAAATTATACCCTCTAAAGACAAAGGTTTTTCCCCAGTGAGGGTACTCAAAAGAATATGCAATTTCAAAATATGCCTCCAAGGATATTTAAAGTAATGGCAGTATTGTTGGCACAAGAATATAGGTACATGCTTAAAGTTGCTATTTTGAAAGGAGTAGCACCCTTTTAGAGGTGCAAATTCTGAGAGATGGTCAGGCCAACACAGGTTTAATTATATTGAGTATCCTGAAATGTGACGAGGAAAGCCAAACAGAATTACTATTCTTTTGAGAAAGTTGATGTTTTAAAACTGGCTTAATGTTTACAAAATGTTACATTAATTTTTATGCCTGAATGTTTTTTTTTTTTTTCGTGTTCAGCAACGGATCGCAACCCTCAGTGTCGCGCCCGTACCGGACCGGGACCGGCAACGGGATCGCAACCCTCGGTGCTGCGCCCGTACCTCGCTCAGCCAGCGAGCGGGAACCAGTGTGTATGTGGGATCCGAACCCTCGGCGGGAGCGCCGCCGCGCTCTCAAGCGGCGCACTGTAGCAGTGCGCCACTGGGCCGGCCCTACCTGAATGTTTTTAAACTTAAAAGGATCAGTGATTTTTTTTTTTTTTTTTTTTTGTCTTTTGTCTTTTTCCGTGTCCAGCAATGGATC
>NW_007726556.1:687766-696840 GCF_000696425.1 Galeopterus variegatus | reverse complement strand
AGCCAGTGAGCGGGAACCGGTCTGTATGTGGGATCCGAACCCTCGGGCGGGAGCGCCGGCGCGCTTCCCAAGCGGCGCACTTATCCAGTGCGCCACCGGGCCGGCCCCAAAAGGATCAGTGATTTTAAAATAAAAAGTAAATTTTAGTTAAACCTTAAACCTCAAGATTGCCTCAGAAAGAAATTAACTCCTTTTTGACACACACACACACACGCACGCACGCACGCACGCACACACACACAGGGATACAGAGGACGTACTCTGCTTTGAAGAGGGAAAGATCCTAGTTCTTTTAAACCCACTGTGGACTACAATAGAAACTCACTGTAACCTTAACTCTTCTGTGGCATTAAGGGTTTAGCCTAGTCTGAGCTGAAGTTGGCCGTGTTCACAGTGAATTAATGGAACTGAGCTGGATATTTTTTTTTTTTTTGTCTTTCGTGACTGGTAAGGGGAGCGCAACCCTTGGTGTGGTGTCGCCCACACCGCGCTCAGCCAGTGAGCACACCGGCCATTCCTATATAGGATCCAAACCCACAGCAGGAGTGTCGCTGCGCTCCCAGCGCCGCACTCTCCTGAGTGCGCCACGGGCTCAGCCCTGAGCTGAATATTTGAGACAGGTTACGAATGTGACAAGGAAGAAAGTTTCCTTTATGCCAAGAGATCAACTTCCCCAGCCTCTCCCCATCCCTGGAGATGCTCTGGAAGAGCTCAAAGCTCCTTGTTTCATCCTTCCCTGATCTCTGTTTCAGGACTGCAGGCAGCTCCCTTGAGGAACCACACCTCATTTTCTCAGCCTTACCCTTCCTCAGCTCACTTTTGAGGAATGGTGCCTGAAACTTGAGGTGGACGGGGCTGGACTGACACTGAACACCAGCTGAACCCAGCCCCTCCACCACAGACCTTGAGCACATGCTTGTGGCTGGCAGGAGACCCTGATTTCCCTGCAGGGCCCAGGATACTATGGATAAGTTGCAACTACTACCATCCCATAATACACAGGTACTTTGGATAGGAATTGGATGGGAGTAGGGATGGAGGGATAGGTACAAGCCCCAAGTGACCCTGGTATCATCCTTGGGATGATAACTGAAAGGTAGGACATTTAAATCAACTCATTTTTTAATGCCAAGGTGACTATTACTGACCATTCCCTCCTTTATTTCTTGCCAATAATTAGCAGTGTTACTGTGATCGCTACCACTGTGCCTTGTTTGGAGAAGTCATCAAATGTTTATTTCTATTCCCATTGACTCTACTGAAATTGAGGCTGTCTTTGTAGCTGCCCTTCCTGTCTTGTTTTGCCCTTTCCAATCAGTCCTGTGTCATCACGACCATCAATATCATCACTTTCCTGAAAAATAACAGCTGCCACTTATTTTAACACCGTGCCAGGCAGTAGGCTAAGTGTTTTGCCATGTATTATCCTCAGAATTAATCCTCAAAATAATTGACATTGGTTGTGTCATTAACCCTGTTTTACAAATGAGGAAAATAAAGAGACATGGTTAAGTGATTAAATTAAGCTCACCTAACAAAGTATGGCATTTTAACACCCATATCACATATTTTTCTAGAACACTTTTTTTTTTTTTTAAGGATGACCGGTAAGGGGATCTTAACCCTTGACTTGGTGTTGTCAGCACCACGCTCACCCAGTGAGCTAACCGGCCATCCCTATATGGGATCCGAACCCGTGGCCTTGGTGTTATCAGCACCACACTCTCCCGAGTGAGCCATGGGCTGGCCCTAGAACACTTTTTCTAGAACCCTGTTGTCACTCCATTGCTCAAAAACTTTCAAAGGTTGCCATTGCCTAAGGGGATAAAGTTCACATTTTCAGCTTCTTAGCTATGAGGGCTCATTTCCAATCTTCACTGCTACAGTTTGTCTCCCATTTTTCTTCTTGGTGAGACGGCTGTTAAGAGTCAGGAAACCTAAACTCTAGCCCTGGTACACCACTCAGGAGCGTCTTCCACTGAGAGCGTAAAATCTGAACAAAAGCAATTTGGTCATCTCAGCAGTTGGGCCTGAGCACTGATGGGCTATAAGTAAAAATAGTCCTTGACACAGTCTTTGAGTATTGACAAGTCTTAGAAGTGTACAGTGACATGTTTTATAGAATTTCTAATTCATTTTCAACCCATTATTTCTCTTTTGAGATGTTTGTAGTAGTGAAAAATTACAAAAACCTAAATGTGGGGCCGGCCCGGTGGCACACTGCTACAGTGCGCCGCTTGAGAGTGCGGCGGCGCTCCCGCCGAGGGTTTGGATCCCACATACAGACCGGTTCCCGCTCACTGGCTGAGCGAGGTGTGGGTGCGGCACCGAGGGTTGCGATCCATTGCCGGACAAGAAAAAAAGACAAAAAGGAGAAAAAAAAAAAAACCTAAATGTCCCATGGTAGATGATTAATTAGAAAAACTAAATAATAAGTCATTATTTGGAACATGCTAAATGCTTTTGGCCAAATTATTTTTTGTGATGAGGTTTAAATGATAATCTATATGAAAGTATCTTATAAACTGAAAGGTAGCATACAGCTGTTGGTTCATTTATTGTCATTTGTTATATATATATATATATATTTTTTCCTTTTTGTCTTTTTTCGTGTCAAGCAACGGATCGCAACCCTCAGTGTCGCGCCCGTACCGGACCGGGACCGGCAACGGGATCGCAACCCTCGGTGTTGCTCCCACACCTCGCTCAGCCAGGGAGTGCCGTTGTGCTCCCAAGTGGCGCACTGTATCAGTGCACCACCGGGCCGGCCCATCATTTGTTATATTTTTATGTTGGTTATAAAAATGTTTCAGGCTGTGTAAATAATTCCTCAAAAGTTCCCAAAATACTTTGAGCAAGATTGTATCACTGGAATTATATTTATAAGTTCTCAGAATGATTATTTTGAAACATCTTGGAAATGCATGAATATTTATTTTAAAAAACTTTCCAGTAATAAAAGTATTTTGTTTTGGGTTTTTTGGCAGCTGGCTGGTACGGGGTCCCAACCCTTAACCTTGGTGTTATGAGGCTGCGCTCTAACCAACTGAGCTAACCAGCCAGCCCTGAAAGTGTTTTATTTATTTATTTATTTATTTAGTTTGTTTTTTAAAAGTGTTGCGTTTATTGATAACTAGTAGGGCTCTTGTTTATGAAAGAAATAATCCAGAACTGAATGATTTGAATTTAAGATGGAAAAGTTCTCTGAGCTCACAGAACAATGTATGAAAAAGACCCTAACTAAGACACATTACAGTGGCATAGCAGCACATTGGGGATAAGAGGATATTCCACACATCTCCCAGAAAGCAAAAGCAGGTTACATGTAAAGGAACAAGAATCAGAATGACATCAGACTTTCTATAGTGGCAGTGTTGAATGCTAGAAAATAATGAAGTGCCTTCATAATTTTAAAAGAAAATTATTTCAAAAATTATTTCAAATTATTGAATTGAAAAGAATTCTCTAATTATCTCCCATGTACCCTTTATTATGAAGCTGCTTGAGGATATGCTCCAGAAAAATTAGGAAGCAAAGCAAGAAAGGAATAGGGGATCTAGAACTCAGGAGACAGTTTTACAAAGAATGAGAGATTTTCAGTCCAGATTAGAGAAGGGGAGAGTTCCAGGAGGAAATGCCTTCAAGAACAAATGGATTTAATAGAGTAAGATAGTAGGTTGAGCAATTTGAAGTCAATGTTTTTGTAGATCCAAAAAAAAAAGAAAAAGAAAAAAAAACCCAGCTGAATTGTGGTAACATGATATGCAGTGTTAACAATAGCTACATTTGTGGTACGTTTGTTAATTGCCAAACACAGTTTTGTGCACTGAACATGTATTGTCTCATTTACTCTTTCAAAACAGTCATGAGGGGGCCGGCCCAGTGGTGCACTCGGTAGAGTGCGGTGGTTGGGAGCGCAGTGGTGCTCCCGCTGAGGGTTCGGATCCCATATAGAGACTGGTCCGCTCACTGGTTGAGCGCGGTGCGGGCGTGACACCGAGGGTTGCGATCCCGTTGCCGGTCGCGGTATGGGCACGACACTGAGGGTTGCGATCCCGTTACTGGTCACAAAAAAGACAAAAAGGAAAAAGAAAAAACAGTCATGAGGTAGGTAATATTATTTTCTGTTTCAAGATTCAGAAAAACTGGGACAAAAGGAAGGTTAGGTTAGGTTTAGTTGCTCAATGTCACCTAGCACGTGTGAATGTTGAAGCTTCAATTTGAACCCAAGCAGTCTGATTTCAGACCATAGGCTCTTAACTACTCTGCTACATAGGCAGGAAATTGGAGGATACTTTTTTTGTGGAATCTGACCAGTCCAAGGGGGAAGACCTTCAGTACTGACAGCCAGGCTACTGTACAGTGAAGCCCACTGTGCACAAGCTCTACTTAACTCGCTTAGAACTGCCTATCAGCTCTTTCTGAAAGGAATTTAAAATATTTATATTGGTAGAGAAATGAGAGCATAATGTGTTGGTGAAACAAGAACAGAATACCATAAAAAGAAATATTCAGAGGACAAAGCTCTTAGAAATTAAGAGTATAATAGCAGAAATGAGAAACTCCGTAGGTAGATTGGAGGATGAAGTTGAGGCTTTCTAGAAATTAGAGCATGAAGGCAGGAGGTGGAAAGTAGGAAAGATAAGAAAATTAGAAGACCAGTCCAGGTGCTTCCGTGATTGATAAATAATAGGCATTTCCAAAGAGAACAGAGAAAATAGAAGGCAGAAAATCATCAGTGAAATAATTCAAGGACATTTTCCAGAACTGAAGGTTATGAGTTCTGAGATTGAAAGGGACTGCTGAGTGCCCAGCATGCACAATGGATGAAAACAGAGCTGCACTAGAGGACACTACTATAAAGTTTCAGAACACTGGGAACCAGGAGAAGATCTTGCAAGCTTCAAGGCAGGGAAAAAATAAGTGACATTCAAAAGCTACAGAACTGTGTTTTTTTTAAATAAGAAAATGCCACACAGCAAAAAAAAAAAAAAAATGTTTACTTTATTGGACAAACCAAATTGGTTCTCAGAAAATGACTGGTGCTAATGAAAAGTTATTCAGTATCTCCAAAACAAACCATCTGAATGCATATAACCAAGAGGAAATTCGGCCTGTGTTTCGTATTTATGTTGGACACCAGTTTTATAATCACTGACTTATGTGAAAACTGGTGCAGAAATTCTATAAACTCTTTGCTGTTTTTTTTTTTTTTGTCTTTTTCGTGACCAGTAAGGGGATCGCAACCCTTGGTGTGGTGTCGCCCGCACCGCGCTCAGCCAGTGAGTGCACCGGCCAGTCCTATATAGGATCCGAACCCACAGTGGGAGCGTCGCTGCGCTCCCAGCGCCGCACTCTCCCAAGTGCACCACGGGGCCGGCCCAACTCTTTGCTGTTTTTGATACCTGCTTTTTGTTTTGTTTTGTAAAAATGATAAACTTCAGAAAATGTCAGTTTTGAATAAAAAACAAAAACAAACAAAACACAAAGCCTCCAGAACTGGAGATGACTTTGTATTTCTCACTGTTAACACTAGAATTTAGAAGCAATGCCTTCAAAATTCTGAGAGAAGATGATTGTCTACATAGACGAGAGATAAACTATATCAGGAAGTCTGGGAGAGTGTAGCGAGGGGATGTGATAATCCTCATAGACAATAAAAGAAAGTCAGTGTGCACTATTTAAACAGCATTATAAGCACATAATGCAGGATTATGTAGAATCTACCAGAAGAAACACAAGGGTACTTCAAAAAGTGTGTGGAAAAATGAAATTAAAAGATAACATGAATCTTTCCATGAACTTTTCGAAGACCCTTTGTAGCTGAAAAACTTAAAAGTGGTTGCCTTTAGGAAGCTGGATGGAGGGGATGGTGAGTGGGATATGGTTGATGCTTTTGGTTGTCATTGTGGACCTTTTGTCGCCCTGTCATTTCTAAATCTGTATACGTTAATTATTAATTTTAAATAAAAATTTTAAGTCACATGTCTTGCATTACTTCATTAGGGTTATGGAAAGCTCAGGTGGAATATTGATATGAAAAAGGCTTGTAAATTATAAACTATTAGCACTTGCTCATGTGTCTGAGCAGGTTGGCTGTGGTTGGCTGGCCTAGGACGGCCACAGTCGCTATTGAGTGGTTGGCCGTCTATCAGCGGGAGCACCAGCTCTCTTCCACATGTTCTGCCATCCTCCAACAGGCTAGCCTGGACTTGTTTTCATGGCAAGGGCAGCAGTTCAAAGACAGCGGAAGGTTACAAAGCCTCTAAGGCCTAGCATAGAACTGGCACACTGTCACTTCTGCCACATTCTTTTGGCTGAAGCAAGTCACAATGAGTGTAGTAGTAAATTCCATCCCTTTATGGTAGGAGCTGCAAATTCACATTGAAAAGGGAAGGGTGGAGAAATGGAGCCATTTTTGCAGTTCATCTAGCATAGTCATTGAAGCCATTATTTTTATCCATTTGGTTGGAATGAGAACATGGATAGACATCAAAAGTCTATAACTGAACTTACTTTCTTTTTCCTTTGTAGATAAAAAGGGAGGTATCAGAGTTTCCCATTTAGATCAACAACTTCAAATTCTTACCATGGAAAATTCAGAGAAGACAGAAGTGGTTCTCCTTGCTTGTGGCTCCTTTAATCCTATCACCAACATGCACCTCAGGTTATTTGAGCTGGCCAAGGACTACATGAATGGAACAGGTAGGAACAGTTACCAAAAGCAACTAAAGACTAGAGAACCACTATAGCTAGGTCTGTTTCAGAATACACATTTGATCAAGTGGCCACAAACATGCTGTCCTCCTTCCTTGTAGGGACTTAGACAAGAAAGAGGGTGAGATGTGTTCAGGGAAGAATTGAGCATCTGGCTAATGGCTTACAGAATAAAAACAACAGATTTATATATTCAGAGTCAGTAGAAGGAAGAATAATGACTTTCCAGCCCTCAAAACTCTTGTTTTTTGGGCCGGCCCGGTGGCGCACTGGATAGTGCGCCGCTTGGGAAGCGCGGCGGCACTCCCGCCCGAGGGTTCGGATCCCACATACAGACCGGTTCCCACTCACTGGCTGAGCGAGGCACGGGAGCAGCGCCGAGGGTTGCAGTCCCGTTGCCGGTCCCTGGTCCGGTACGGGGGCAACACTGAGGGTTGCGATCCGTTGCCGGACACGGAAAAAAAAAAAAACTCTTGTTTTTTTGTTTCATAAAGAAACATAGGGGGGCCGGCCCGGTGGCGCACTGCTACAGTGCGCCGCTTGGGAGCGCAGCGGCGCTCCCGCCGAGGGTTCGGATCCCACATACAGACCGGTTCCCGCTCACTGGCTGAGCGAGGTGCGGCCGCAACACCAAGGGTTGTGATCTCGTTGCTGGTCCCGGTCCGGTCCGGGCGCGACACTGAGGGTTGCGATCCGTTGCCGGACACGAAAAAAGACAAAAAGGAAAAAAAGAAAAAAAGAAACATAGGGAAACAAAAAAAACCTTACCTTCATTGTTTTTATATAACTCTACTTCATCCAGGGATTCACTTACTTAACAGGTTTAATGTATTTGGGCATATAAATAAATATTGTTTCTTTTCCTCAGTCATCTTTGCATAGAGTAAGAGGGTGCAAAGAGTACAAGGGAGTCAGAACAGAGCAAGCATTTGCTGTTGGAGGTAAATCCACATCTAGCTCCACCGTAGCAGCAGTGTTCTGCTGATCTTCCTGACTTCATCTGTTCCCCCTCTTTCTCCAACTAGCTTTTCATCCACATTATTCCAGAATGGTTTTTCTAAAACAGAAATTTGATTCTGTCATCCCTATGCTTACACTGTCTAAGGAGTTTCCCATTATTTAACACAGTAAGCTCAAACCCTTACTTTAGCATACATGAGACCTTTAAAAGTTTTCATAAACAATGCATGAATAAAGGGTGGCCATAAGCTATACATAATATTATTTTACATATATTATACTACAATATCAATGTACTGTTTATTATATATATTCACCTGTGTGTCCATACTTTATGGTCACTGTGTATATGAGGGTACTTCAAAAAGTTCATGTTAAAAAACAACAAAAAAGAAAAGTTTGTGTAAAGATTTGTGTTATCTTTTTTTCCATTTTTTCACAAACTTTTTGAAGTACCCTTGTATGCTAATTCTAAAACACTATAAAAGACTAAATGTGTGTGTAAAAGAGAAAAAATATATATAAAGTAAAATGCTCACCTCTCATTCCCCTCTTTGAAAGCAACTCCTGATAACACTTTAAAATGTATCCATGTAGTCTTTTTTTTTTTTTTGTCTTTTTTTTTTTCGTGTCCGGCAACGGAGCGCAACCCTCAGTGTCACGCCCGTACCGGACCGGGACCGGCAACGGGATCGCAACCCTCAGTGTCGCGCCCGCACCTCGCTCAGCCAGTGAGCGGGAACCGGTCTGTATGTGGGATCCGAACCCTCGGCGGGAGCGCCACCGCGCTCCCAAGCGGCGCACTGTAGCAGTGCGCCACCGGGCCGGCCATGTAGTCTTTTTTCTATTAATTTACGTGCAAATATCTGTATACATATACAGATTTTTTGTTGTTACATAAATGATCATACTATGTGCTGATAGATGGGTGGATGGATGGATGATAAAATTCACTAATAATCCTGATAATCACAGAACTAAAATAAAAGATGGTATATATTTTGCCCATCACGTTGACAGAAATTTCTTTTTTTTTTTTTTTTTTCCTTTTTTGTCTTTTTTCGTGACCGGCAACGGATCGCAACCCTCAGTGTCGCGCCCGTACCAGACCGGGACCGGCAACAGGATCGCAACCCTCGGTGTTGCCCCCGCACCTCGCTCAGCCAGTGAGCGGCCGGTCCGTATGTGGGATCCGAACCCTCGGCGGGAGCGCTGCCGTGCTTCCCAAGCGGCGCACTGGAGCAGTGCGCCCCCCGGCCCGGCCCGGCCCAACAGAAATTTCTTGATAATGTCAAGTATCAGAGGTTAGGGAGAAATGGGCTCTTACGTACACGCCAGATGGACAATACAAATTGATTAAAGCTTTTTACAAGGTAATTTGGCAGTATCAATCAAAA